>NW_024470811.1:573956-718726 GCF_017639515.1 Carcharodon carcharias
GGATCACTGGACACTGATCAAGAGCATGAATCCTGGCTGAGTTCCTCTCTCTCTCTCTACCCCAGGGATCACTGGACAGTCATTAGGAGCAGGAACCCTAGCTGATTTTCCCTCTCTCTCTCTCTAACCCAGGGATCACGGGACAGTGATCAGGAGCAGGAACATTGGCTGATTTCCCCTCTCTCTCTCTCTTTCTCTCTGACCGAGGGATCACAGGACACTGATCAGGAGCAGGAACCCTGGCCGAATTCACCTCTCTCTCTCTAACCCAGGGATCACTAGACAGTGATCAGGAGCAGGAACCCTGGCTGATTTCCCCTCTCTCTCTCTCTCTCTATCCCAGGATTCACTGGACAGGGATCAGGAGCAGGAACCCTGGCTGATTTCCCCTCTCTCAGTATAACCCAGGGATCATTGGACTGTGATCAGGAGCAGGAACCTTGGCTGATTTCCACAATCTCTGTAACCCAGGGATCACTGGACAGTGACCAGGCGCAGGAACCCTGGCTGATTTCCCACCTCTCTCTCTAACCCAGGGATCATTGCAGAGTGATCAGGAGGTTCAACCCTGGCTGATTTCCCCTCTCTCTCTCTCTCTCTAACCCAGGGATCACTGGACAGTGATCAGGAGCAGGAACCCTAGCTGATTTTCCCATCTCCCTCTCTAACCCTGGGATCACTGGACAGTGATCAGGAGCAGGAACCCTGGCTGATTTCCCGTCTCCCTCACTCTAACACAGGGATCACTGGACAGTGATCAGGAGCAGGAACCCTGGCTGATTTGCCCTCTCTGTCTCTCTATCCCAGTGATCACTGGACAGTGATAAGGAGCAGGAGCCAAGGCAGTTTTCACCCTCTTTCTAACCCAGGGATCATTGGACACTGATCAGGAGCACGAACACTGGCTGATTTCCCCTCTCTTTCTCTCTCTAAACCAGGGATCACTGGACAGTGATCAGGAGCGGGAACACTGGCTGATTTCCCATCTACCACACTCTATCGCAGGGATCACTGGACAGTGATAAGGAGCAGGAACCATGGCAGGTTTCACCCTCTCTCTAACCCAGGGATCACTGGACAGTGATCAGGAGCACGAACACTGGCTGATTTCCCCGCTCTCTCTGCCCCAGGGATCACTGGAGAGTGATCAGTAGCAGGAACCCTGGCTGAATTCCCCTCTCTCTCTCTAACCCAGGGATCACTAGACAGTTATCAGCAGCAGGAACCCTGGCTGATTTCCCCTCTCTCTCTCTCTATCCCAGGATTCACTGGACAGGGGTCAGGACCAGGAACCCTGGCTGATTTCGACTCTCTCTCTCTCACTCTCTATTTCCCAGGGATCACTGGACAGTGATCAGGAGCAGGAACCCTGGCTGATTTTCCCTATCTCTCTCTCTCTGCGCCAGGGATCAATGGAGAGTGATCAGGAGCAGGAACCCTGGCTGATTTCCCCTCTCTCTCTTTCTCTCTAACCCAGGGATCACTGGACACTGATCAAGAGCATGAATCCTGGCTGAGTTCCTCCGTCTCTCTCTAACCCAGGGATCACTGGACAGTGATCAGGAGCAAGAACCCTGGCTGATTTCCTCTCTCTCTCTCTAACCCAGGGATCACTGGACAGTCATTAGGAGCAGGTACCCTGGCTGATTTTCCCTCTCTCTCTCTAACCCAGGGATCACGGGACAGTGATCAGGAGCAGGAACATTCGCTGATTTCCCCTCTCTCTCTCTCTCTTTCTCTCTGACCGAGGGATCACAGGTCACTGATCAGGAGCATGAACCCTGGTTGATTTCCACCCTCGCTCTCTAACCCAGGGATCACTGGACAGTCATCAGGAGGATGAACCCTGGCTGATTTGCCCTCTCTCACTCTCTATACCAGGTATCACAGGACAGTGATAAGGTGCAGGAACCATGGCAGATTTCACCCTCTCTCTAACCCAGGGATCACTGGACAGTGATCAGGAGCACGAACCCTGCTGATTTCCCCTCTCTCTCTCTCTGCCGCAGCGATCACTGGACAGTGATCAGGAGCAGGAACCCTGGCTGAATTCCCCTCTCTCCCTCTAACCCAGGGATCACTAGACAGTGATCAGGAGCAGGAACCCTGGCTGATTTCCCCTCTCTCTCTGACCGAGGGATCACTGGACAGTGATCAGGAGCAGGAACCCTTGCTAATTTCCCTTCTCTCTCTCTAACCCAGGGATCACTGGACAGTGATCAGGAGCAGGAACACTGGCTGATTTCTCCTCTCTCTCTTTCTCTCTCTCTGACGAGGGAACACTGGACACTGATCAGGAGCATGAACCCTGGCTGATTTCCCCACTCGCTCTCTAACCCAGGGATCACTGGACAGTGATCAGGAGCAGGAAAACTGGCTGATTTCCCACCTCTCTCTCTAAACCAAAGGTCACTGGACAGTGATCAGGAGCAGGAACCCTGGCTGATTTCCCGTCTCCCTCACTCCAACCCAGGGATCACTGGACAGTCATTAGGAGCAGGAACCCTGGCTGATTTTCCCTCTCTCTCTCTCTAACCCAGGGATCACTGGACAGTGATCAGGAGCAGGAACGCTGGCTGATTTCCTCTCTCTCTCTCTAACCCAGTGATCACTGGACTGTGATCAGGAGCAGGAACCCTGGCTGATTTCCCCTCTCTCTCTCTCTTTCTCTCTGACCGAGGGATCACAGGACACTGATCAGGAGCATGAACCCTGGCTGATTTCCACCCTCGCTCTCTAACCCAGGGATCACTGGACAGTGATCAGGAGCAAGAACCCTGGCTGATTTCCCTTCTCTCTCTCTAATCCAGGGATCACTGGACAGTCATCAGGAGGATGAACCCTGGCTGATTTGCCCTCTCTCACTCTCTATCCCAGGGATCACAGGACAGTGATCAGGAGCACGAACCCTGCTGATTTCCCCTCTCTCTCTCTCTGACCCAGGGATCACGAGACAGTGATCAGGATCAGGAACCCTGGCTGATTTCCCCTCTCTCTCTGACCGATGTATCACTGGACAGTGATCAGGAGCAGGAACCCTTGCTAATTTCCCTTCTCTCTCTCTAACCCAGGGATCACTGGACAGTGATCAGGAGCAGGAACACTGGCTGATTTCTCCTCTCTCTCTTTCTCTCTCTCTGACGAGGGAACACTGGACACTGATCAGGAGCATGAACCCTGGCTGATTTCCCCCCTCGCTCTCTAAACCAGGGATCACTGGACAGTGATCAGGAGCAGGAACCCTGGCTGATTTCCCCTCTCTCTCTGACCCAGGGATCACTGGACATTGATCAGGAGGATGAACACTGGCTTATTCCCCCACTCTCTCTCTCTAACCCAGGGATCACTGGACACTGATCAAGAGCATGAATCCTGGCTGTGTTCCTCCCTCTCTCTCTAACCCAGGGATCACTGGACAGTCATTAGGAGCAGGAACCCTGGCTGATTTTCCCTCTCTCTCTCTCTAACCCAGGGATCACTGGACAGTGATCAGGAGCAAGAACCCTGGCTGATTTCCTCTCTCTCTCTCTAACCCAGGGATCACTGGACAGTCATTAGGAGCAGGAACCCTGGCTGATTTTCCCTCTCGCTCTCTCTAACCCAGGGATCACGGGACAGTGATCAGGAGCAGGAACATTCGCTGATTTCCCTTCTCTCTCTCTCTTTCTCTCTGACCGAGGGATCACAGGACACTGATCAGGAGCATGAACCCTGGTTGATTTCCACCCTCGCTCTCTAACCCAGGGATCACTGGACAGTCATCAGGAGGATGAACCCTGGCTGATTTGCCCTCTCTCACTCTCTATACCAGGGATCACAGGACAGTGATAAGGAGCAGGAACCATGGCAGATTTCACCCTCTCTCTAACCCAGGGATCACTGGACAGTGATCAGGAGCACGAACCCTGGCTGATTTGCCCTCTCTCTCTCTCTGCCCCAGCGATCACTGGACAGTGATCAGGAGCAGGAACCCTGGCTGAATTCCCCTCTCTCCCTCTAACCCAGGGATCACTAGACAGTGATCAGGAGCAGGAACCCTGGCTGATTTCCCCTCTCTCTCTGACCGAGGGATCACTGGACAGTGATCAGGAGCAGGAACCCTTGCTAATTTCCCTTCTCTCTCTCTAACCCAGGGATCACTGGACAGTGATCAGGAGCAGGAACACTGGCTGATTTCTCCTCTCTCTCTTTCTCTCTCTCTGACGAGGGAACACTGGACACTGATCAGGAGCATGAACCCTGGCTGATTTCCCCACTCGATCTCTAACCCAGGGATCACTGGACAGTGATCAGGAGCAGGAAAACTGGCTGATTTCCCACCTCTCTCTCTAACCCAAAGGTCACTGGACAGTGATCAGGAGCAGGAACCCTGGCTGATTTCCCGTCTCCCTCACTCTAACCCAGGGATCACTGGACCGTGATCAGGAGGATGAACCCTGACTGATTTGCCCTTTCTCTCTTTCTATCCCAGGGATCACTGGACAGTGATAAGGAGCAGGAACCATGTCAGGTTTCACCCTCTCTCTAACCCAGGGATCACTGGACAGTGATCAGCAGGATGAACACTGGCTGATTTCCCCACTGTCTCTCTCTTACCCAGGGATCACTGGACACTGATCAAGAGCATGAATCCTGTTTGATTTCCTCCCTCTCTCTCTAAACCATGGATCAATGGACAGTGATCAGGAGCAGTAACCCTGGCTGATTTCCCCCCTCTCTCTCTCTAACCCAGGGATCACTGGACAGTGATCAGGAGCAGGAAACCTGGCTGATTTCCCCTCTCTCTGTAACCCAGGGATCACTGGACAGTGATCAGGAGCAGGAACCCTGGCTGATTTCCCCTCTCTCTCTCTCTCCCTAACCCAGGGATCCCTGGACAGTGATCAGGAGCAGGAACCCTTTCTGATTTCCTCTCTCTCTCTCTCTAACCCAGGGATCACTGGACAGTGATCAGGAGGATGAACACTGGCTGATTTCCCCTCTCTCTAACCCAGGGATCACTGGACTGTGATCAGGAGCAGGAACCCTGGCTGATTTCCCCTCTCTCTCTTTCTCTCTATCCCAGGATTCACTGGACAGGGATCAGGAGCAGGAATCCTGGATGATTTCGATTCTCTCTCTCTCACTCTCTATTTCCCAGGGATCAATGGACAGTGATCAGGATCAGCAACCCTGGCTGATTTCCCCTCACTCTGTCTAACCCAGGGATCATTGGACAGTGATCAGGAGCAGGAACACTGGCTGATCACCCCTCTCTCTCTTTCTAACCCATGGATCACTGGACAGTGATCAGGAGCATGAACCCTGGCTGATTTCCCCCCTCGCTCTCTCTGCCCCAGGGATCACTGGACAGTGATCAGGAGCATGAACCCTGGCCGATTTCCCCTCTCTCTCTGACCCAGGGATCACTGGACATTGATCAGGAGGATGAACACTGGCTTATTTCCCCACTCTCTCTCTCTAACCCAGGGATCACTGGACACTGATCAAGAGCATGAATCCTGGCTGAGTTCCTCTCTCTCTCTCTAACCCAGGGATCACTGGACAGTGATCAGGAGCAGGAACCCTGGCTGATTTCCCCCCTCTCTCTCTCTAACCCAGGGATCACTTGACAGTGATCAGGAGCAGGAACCCTGGCTGATTTCCCCGCTCTCTCTCGCTCTCTCTGACCGAGGGACAACTGGACACTCATCAGGAGCAGGAACCCTGGCTGATTTCCCCTCTCTCTCTCTAATCCAGGGATCGCTGGACAGTGATCAGGAGCAGGAACCCAGGCTGATTTCCCCTCTCTCTCTCTAACCAAGGGATCACTGGACAGTGATCAGGAGCAGGAACCCTGGCTGATTTCCCCTCTCTCACTCACTAACCCAGGGATCACTGGACAGTGATCAGGAGCAGGAACCCTTTCTGATTTCCTCACTCTCTCTCTCTCTCTAACCCAGGGATCACTGGACTGTGATCAGGAGCTGGAACCCTGGCTGATTTCCCCTCTCTCACTAACCCAGGGATCACTGGACAGTGATCAGGAGGATGAACACTGGCTGATTTCCCCACTCTCTCTCTCTAACGCAGGGATCACTGGACTGTGATCAGGAGCAGGAACCCTGGCTGATTTCCCCTCTCTCTCTTTCTCTCTACCCCAGGATTCACTGGACAGGGATCAGGAGCAGGAATCCTGGATGATTTCGACTCTCTCTCTCTCACTCTCTATTTCCCAGGGATCAATGGACAGTGATCAGGATCAGCAACCCTGGCTGATTTCCCCTCACTCTGTCTAACCCAGGGATCATTGGACAGTGATAAGGAGCAGGAACACTGGCTGATCACCCCTCTCTCTCTCTCTAACCCAGGGATGACTGGACGGTGATCAGGAGCATGAACCCTGGCTGATTTCCCCCCTCGCTCTCTCTGCCCCAGGGATCACTGGACAGTGATCAGGAGCATGAACCCTGGCTGATTTCCACTCTCTCTCTGACCCAGGGATCACTTGGCATTGATCAGGAGGATGAACACTGGCTTATTTCCCCACTCTCTCTCTCTAACCCAGGGATCACTGGACACTGATCAAGAGCATGAATCCTGGCTGAGTTCCTCCCTCTCTCTCTAACCCAGGGATCACTGGACAGTGATTAGGAGCAGGAACACTGGCTGATTTCCCCGGTCTCTCTCTAACCCAGGGATCAAGGGACAGTGATCAGGAGCAGGAACCCTGGCTGATTTCCCCCGTCGCTCTCTAACCCAGGGATCACTGGACAGTGATCAGGAGCAGGAACCCTGGCTGATTTCCACTCTCTCTCTCTAACCCAGGGATCACTGGACAGTGATCAGGAGCAGGAACCCTCGCTGATTTCCCACCTCTCTCTCTAACCCAGGGATCACTGGACAGTGATCAGGAGCAGGAACCCTGGCTGATTTCCACTCTCTCTCTGACCCAGGGATTACTGGACATTGATCAGGAGGATGAACACTGGCTTATTCCCCCACTCTCTCTCTCTAACCCAGGGATCACTGGACACTGATCAAGAGCATGAATCCTGGCTGAGTTCCTCTCTCTCTCTCTAACCCAGTGATCACTGGACAGTCATTAGGAGCAGGAACCCTGGCTGATTTTCCCTCTCTCTCTCTCTAACCCAGGGATCACGGGACAGTGATCAGGAGCATGAACATTGGCTGATTTCCCCCCTCTCTCTCTCTTTCTCTCTGACCGAGGGATCACAGGACACTGATCAGGAGCAGGAACCCTGGCCGAATTCACCTCTCTCTCTAACCCAGGGATCACTAGACAGTGATCAGGAGCAGGAACCCTGGCTGATTTCCCCTCTCTCTCTCTCTCTCTATCCCAGGATTCACTGGACAGGGATCAGGAGCAGGAACCCTGGCTGATTTCCCCTCTCTCAGTATAACCCAGGGATCATTGGACTGTGATCAGGAGCAGGAACCTTGGCTGATTTCCACAATCTCTGTAACCCAGGGATCACTGGACAGTGACCAGGAGCAGGAACCCTGGCTGATTTCCCACCTCTCTCTCTCTAACCCAGGGATCACTGGACAGTGATCAGGAGGTCAACCTGGCTGATTTCCCCCTTCTCCTCTCTCTCTAACCCAGGGATCACTGGACAGGGATCAGGAGCAGGGACACTGGCTGATTCCACTCTCTCTCTCTAACCACAGCATCGCTGGACAGTGATCAGGAGCAGGAACCCTGGCTGATTTCCCTTCTCTCTCTCTAACTCAGGGATCACTGGACAGTGATCAGGAGCATGAACCCTGGCTGATTTGCCCTCTCTCTCTCTCTATCCCAGGGATCACTGGACAGTGATAAGGAGCAGGAACCATTGCAGATTTCCCCTCTCTCTCTAACCCAGGGATCACTGGACAGTGATCAGGAGGATGAACACTGGCTGATTTCACCTCTCTCTCTCTCTAACCCAGGGATCACTGGACAGTGATCAGGAGCAGGAACACTGGCTGATTTCCCATCTCTCACTCTATCGCAGGGATCCCTGGACAATGATCAGGAGCATGAACCCTGGCTGATTTCACCCCTCCTCTCTAACCCAGGGATCATGGACAGCTGATCAGGAGCAGGAACCCTGGCTGATATCCCACCTCTCTCTCTAACCCAAGGATCACTGGACCAGTGATCAGGAGCAGGAACCCTGGCTGCTTTGCCCTCTCTCTCTCTAACCCAGGGATCACTGGACAGTGAACAGGAGGATGAACCCTGGCTGATTTCCCCACTCTCTCTCTCTAACCTAGGGTCACTGGACAGCTGATCAAGGACAGGAAACCTGGCTGATTTCACTCTCTCTCTCTACACCCAGGGATCACTGGACAGTGATCCAGGAGCAAGAACCCTGGCTGATTTCCCGCTCTCTCTCTTAGACCGCTGGATCACTGGACATGTCAGGAGCAGAACCCTGGCTGATTTTCCCCTCTCTCTCTCTCTACCCAGGGATCACTGGACAGTGATCAGGAGCAGGAACACTGGCTGATTTCGACTCTCTCTCTCTCACTCTCTATTTTCCAGGGATCAATGGACAGCGATCAGGAGCAGCAACCCTGGCTGATCTCCCCTCTCTCACTCTAACCCAGGGATCACTGGACAGTGATCAGGAGCAGGAACCCTGGCTGATCTCCCCTCTCTCTCTCTAACACAGGGATCACTGGACAGTGATCAGGAGCAGGAACCCTGGCTGATTTCCCCTCTCTCTCTGACCCAGGGATCACTGGACATTGATCAGGAGGATGAACACTGGCTTATTCCCCCACTCTCTCTCTCTAACCCAGGGATAACTGGACACTGATCAAGAGCATGAATCCTGGCTGAGTTCCTCTCTCTCTCTCTACCCCAGGGATCACTGGACAGTCATTAGGAGCAGGAACCCTAGCTGATTTTCCCTCTCTCTCTCTCTAACCCAGGGATCACGGGACAGTGATCAGGAGCAGGAACATTGGCTGATTTCCCCTCTCTCTCTCTCTTTCTCTCTGACCGAGGGATCACAGGACACTGATCAGGAGCAGGAACCCTGGCCGAATTCACCCCTCGCTCTCTAACCCAGGGATCACTGGACAGTGATCAGGAGCAGGAACCCTGGCTGATTTCCCCTCTCTCGCTAACCCAGGGATCACTGGACAGTGATCAGGAGCATGAACCCTGGCTGATTTCCCCTCTCTCTCTCTCTCTCTATCCCAGGATTCACTGGACAGGGATCAGGAGCAGGAACCCTGGCTGATTTCCCCTCTCTCAGTATAACCCAGGGATCATTGGACTGTGATCAGGAGCAGGAACCTTGGCTGATTTCCACAATCTCTGTAACCCAGGGATCACTGGACAGTGACCAGGCGCAGGAACCCTGGCTGATTTCCCACCTCTCTCTCTAACCCAGGGATCATTGCAGAGTGATCAGGAGGTTCAACCCTGGCTGATTTCCCCTCTCTCTCTCTCTCTCTAACCCAGGGATCACTGGACAGTGATCAGGAGCAGGAACCCTAGCTGATTTCCCATCTCCCTCTCTAACCCTGGGATCACTGGACAGTGATCAGGAGCAGGAACCCTGGCTGATTTCCCGTCTCCCTCACTCTAACACAGGGATCACTGGACAGTGATCAGGAGCAGGAACCCTGGCTGATTTGCCCTCTCTGTCTCTCTATCCCAGTGATCACTGGACAGTGATAAGGAGCAGGAGCCAAGGCAGTTTTCACCCTCTTTCTAACCCAGGGATCATTGGACACTGATCAGGAGCACGAACACTGGCTGATTTCCCCTCTCTTTCTCTCTCTAAACCAGGGATCACTGGACAGTGATCAGGAGCGGGAACACTGGCTGATTTCCCATCTACCACACTCTATCGCAGGGATCACTGGACAGTGATAAGGAGCAGGAACCATGGCAGGTTTCACCCTCTCTCTAACCCAGGGATCACTGGACAGTGATCAGGAGCACGAACACTGGATGATTTCCCCGCTCTCTCTGCCCCAGGGATCACTGGAGAGTGATCAGTAGCAGGAACCCTGGCTGAATTCCCCTCTCTCTCTCTAACCCAGGGATCACTAGACAGTTATCAGCAGCAGGAACCCTGGCTGATTTCCCCTCTCTCTCTCTCTATCCCAGGATTCACTGGACAGGGGTCAGGACCAGGAACCCTGGCTGATTTCGACTCTCTCTCTCTCACTCTCTATTTCCCAGGGATCACTGGACAGTGATCAGGAGCAGGAACCCTGGCTGATTTTCCCTTTCTCTCTCTCTCTGCGCCAGGGATCAATGGAGAGTGATCAGGAGCAGGAACCCTGGCTGATTTCCCCTCTCTCTCTTTCTCTCTATCCCAGGATTCACTGGACAGGGATCAGGAGCAGGAATCCTGGCTGAGTTCCTCCGTCTCTCTCTAACCCAGGGATCACTGGACAGTGATCAGGAGCAAGAACCCTGGCTGATTTCCTCTCTCTCTCTCTAACCCAGGGATCACTGGACAGTCATTAGGAGCAGGTACCCTGGCTGATTTTCCCTCTCTCTCTCTAACCCAGGGATCACGGGACAGTGATCAGGAGCAGGAACATTCGCTGATTTCCCCTCTCTCTCTCTCTTTCTCTCTGACCGAGGGATCACAGGACACTGATCAGGAGCATGAACCCTGGTTGATTTCCACCCTCGCTCTCTAACCCAGGGATCACTGGACAGTCATCAGGAGGATGAACCCTGGCTGATTTGCCCTCTCTCACTCTCTATACCAGGTATCACAGGACAGTGATAAGGAGCAGGAACCATGGCAGATTTCACCCTCTCTCTAACCCAGGGATCACTGGACAGTGATCAGGAGCACGAACCCTGCTGATTTCCCCTCTCTCTCTCTCTGACCCAGGGATCACTGGACAGTGATCAGGAGCAGGAACCCTGGCTGAATTCCCCTCTCTCCCTCTAACCCAGGGATCACTAGACAGTGATCAGGAGCAGGAACCCTGGCTGATTTCCCCTCTCTCTCTGACCGAGGGATCACTGGACAGTGATCAGGAGCAGGAACCCTTGCTAATTTCCCTTCTCTCTCTCTAACCCAGGGATCACTGGACAGTGATCAGGAGCAGGAACACTGGCTGATTTCTCCTCTCTCTCTTTCTCTCTCTCTGACGAGGGAACACTGGACACTGATCAGGAGCATGAACCCTGGCTGATTTCCCCACTCGCTCTCTAACCCAGGGATCACTGGACAGTGATCAGGAGCAGGAAAACTGGCTGATTTCCCACCTCTCTCTCTAAACCAAAGGTCACTGGACAGTGATCAGGAGCAGGAACCCTGGCTGATTTCCCGTCTCCCTCACTCTAACCCAGGGATCACTGGACAGTCATTAGGAGCAGGAACCCTGGCTGATTTTCCCTCTCTCTCTCTCTAACCCAGGGATCACTGGACAGTGATCAGGAGCAGGAACGCTGGCTGATTTCCTCTCTCTCTCTCTAACCCAGTGATCACTGGACAGTCATTAGGAGCAGGAACCCTGGCTGATTTTCCCTCTCTCTCTCTCTAACCCAGGGATCACTGGACAGTGATCAGGAGCAAGAATCCTGGCTTGATTTCCTCCTCTCTCTCTAACCCAGGGATCACTGGACAGTGATCAGGAGGATGAACCCTGGCTGATTTCCCCGCTCTCTCTCTCTAACCTAGGGATCAATGGACAGTGAACAGGAGCAGGAACACTGGCTGATTTCCCGTCTCTCTCTGTACCCAGGGATCACTGGACAGTGATCAGGAGCAGGAACCCTGGCTGATTTCCCCTCTCTCTCTCTCTCCCTAACCCAGGGATCCCTGGACAGTGATCAGGAGCAGGAACCCTTGCTAATTTCCCTTCTCTCTCTCTAACCCAGGGATCACTGGACAGTGATCAGGAGCAGGAACACTGGCTGATTTCTCCTCTCCCTCTCTCTCTCTCTCTGACCGAAGGATCACTGGACACTGATCAGGAGCATGAACCCTGGCTGATTTCCCCCCTCGCTCTCTAACCCAGGGATCACTGGACAGTGATCAGGAGCAGGAACCCTGGCTGATTTCCCCTCTCTCTCTAACTCAGGGATCACTGGACAGTGATCAGGAGGATGAACACTGGCTTATTCCCCCTCTCTCTCTCTCTCTGACCGAGGGATCACTGGACACTGATCAGGAGCATGAAACCTGGCTGATTTCCACCCTCGCTCTCTAACCCAGGGATCACTGGACAGTGATCAGGAGCAGGAACCCTGGCTGATTTCCCCTATCTCTCTCTCTCTAACCCAGGGATCACTGGACAGTGATCAGGAGCATGAACCCTGGCTGATAAGCTCTCTCTCTCTCTAACCCAGGGATCACTGGACAGTGATCAGGAGCAGGAACCCTGGCTGATTTTCCCCTCTCGCTCTCTCTAACCCAGGGATCACGGGACAGTGATCAGGAGCATGAACATTCGCTGATTTCCCTCACTCTCTCTCTCTGACCGAGGGATCACTGGACACTGATCAGGTGCATGAACCCTGGCTGATTTCCACCCTCGCTCTCTAAACCAGGGATAACTGGACAGTGATCAGGAGCAGGAACCCTGGCTGATTTCCCCCTCTCTCTCTCTAACCCAGGGATCACTGGACAGTGATCAGGAGCAGGAACCTGGCTGATTTCCCCTCTCTCTGTAACCCAGGGATCACTGGACAGTGATCAGGAGCAGGAACCCTGGCTGATTTCCCCTCTCTCTCTCTCTCCCTAACCCAGGGATCCCTGGACAGTGATCAGGAGCAGGAACCCTTTCTGATTTCCTCTCTCTCTCTCTCTAACCCAGGGATCACTGGACAGTGATCAGGAGGATGAACACTGGCTGATTTCCCCTCTCTCTAACCCAGGGATCACTGGACTGTGATCAGGAGCAGGAACCCTGGCTGATTTCCCCTCTCTCTCTTTCTCTCTATCCCAGGATTCACTGGACAGGGATCAGGAGCAGGAATCCTGGATGATTTCGATTCTCTCTCTCTCACTCTCTATTTCCCAGGGATCAATGGACAGTGATCAGGATCAGCAACCCTGGCTGATTTCCCCTCACTCTGTCTAACCCAGGGATCATTGGACAGTGATCAGGAGCAGGAACACTGGCTGATCACCCCTCTCTCTCTTTCTAACCCATGGATCACTGGACAGTGATCAGGAGCATGAACCCTGGCTGATTTCCCCCCTCGCTCTATCTGCCGCAGGGATCACTGGACAGTGATCAGGAGCATGAACCCTGGCTGATTTCCACTCTCTCTCTGACCCAGGGATCACTGGACATTGATCAGGAGGATGAACACTGGCTTATTTCCCCACTCTCTCTCTCTAACCCAGGGATCACTGGACACTGATCAAGAGCATGAATCCTGGCTGAGTTCCTCTCTCTCTCTCTAACCCAGGGATCACTGGACAGTCATTAGGAGCAGGAACCCTGGCTGATTTCCCCCCTCTCTCTCTCTAACCCAGGGATCACTTGACAGTGATCAGGAGCAGGAACCCTGGCTGATTTCCCCGCTCTCTCTCGCTCTCTCTGACCGAGGGACAACTGGACACTCATCAGGAGCAGGAACCCTGGCTGATTTCCCCTCTCTCTCTCTAATCCAGGGATCGCTGGACAGTGATCAGGAGCAGGAACCCAGGCTGATTTCCCCTCTCTCTCTCTAACCAAGGGATCACTGGACAGTGATCAGGAGCAGGAACCCTGGCTGATTTCCCCTCTCTCACTCACTAACCCAGGGATCACTGGACAGTGATCAGGAGCAGGAACCCTTTCTGATTTCCTCACTCTCTCTCTCTCTCTAACCCAGGGATCACTGGACTGTGATCAGGAGCTGGAACCCTGGCTGATTTCCCCTCTCTCACTAACCCAGGGATCACTGGACAGTGATCAGGAGGATGAACACTGGCTGATTTCCCCACTCTCTCTCTCTAACGCAGGGATCACTGGACTGTGATCAGGAGCAGGAACCCTGGCTGATTTCCCCTCTCTCTCTTTCTCTCTACCCCAGGATTCACTGGACAGGGATCAGGAGCAGGAATCCTGGATGATTTCGACTCTCTCTCTCTCACTCTCTATTTCCCAGGGATCAATGGACAGTGATCAGGATCAGCAACCCTGGCTGATTTCCCCTCACTCTGTCTAACCCAGGGATCATTGGACAGTGATAAGGAGCAGGAACACTGGCTGATTTCCCCTCTCTCTCTCCCTAACCCAGGGATCCCTGGACAGTGATCAGGAGCATGAACCCTGGCTGATTTCCCCCCTCGCTCTCTCTGCCCCAGGGATCACTGGACAGTGATCAGGAGCATGAACCCTGGCTGATTTCCACTCTCTCTCTGACCCAGGGATCACTGGACATTGATCAGGAGGATGAACACTGGCTTATTTCCCCACTCTCTCTCTCTAACCCAGGGATCACTGGACACTGATCAAGAGCATGAATCCTGGCTGAGTTCCTCCCTCTCTCTCTAACCCAGGGATCACTGGACAGTGATTAGGAGCAGGAACACTGGCTGATTTCCCCGGTCTCTCTCTAACCCAGGGATCAAGGGACAGTGATCAGGAGCAGGAACCCTGGCTGATTTCCCCCGTCGCTCTCTAACCCAGGGATCACTGGACAGTGATCAGGAGCAGGAACCCTGGCTGATTTCCACTCTCTCTCTCTAACCCAGGGATCACTGGACAGTGATCAGGAGCAGGAACCCTCGCTGATTTCCCACCTCTCTCTCTAACCCAGGGATCACTGGACAGTGATCAGGAGCAGGAACCCTGGCTGATTTCCACTCTCTCTCTGACCCAGGGATTACTGGACATTGATCAGGAGGATGAACACTGGCTTATTCCCCCACTCTCTCTCTCTAACCCAGGGATCACTGGACACTGATCAAGAGCATGAATCCTGGCTGAGTTCCTCTCTCTCTCTCTAACCCAGGGATCACTGGACAGTCATTAGGAGCAGGAACCCTGGCTGATTTTCCCTCTCTCTCTCTCTAACCCATGGATCACGGGACAGTGATCAGGAGCAGGAACATTGGCTGATTTCCCCTCTCTCTCTCTCTTTCTCTCTGACCGAGGGATCACAGGACACTGATCAGGAGCAGGAACCCTGGCCGAATTCACCTCTCTCTCTCTAACCCAGGGATCACTAGACAGTGATCAGGAGCAGGAACCCTGGCTGATTTCCCCTCTCTCTCTCTCTCTCTATCCCAGGATTCACTGGACAGGGATCAGGAGCAGGAACCCTGGCTGATTTCCCCTCTCTCAGTATAACCCAGGGATCATTGGACTGTGATCAGGAGCAGGAACCTTGGCTGATTTCCACAATCTCTGTAACCCAGGGATCACTGGACAGTGACCAGGAGCAGGAACCCTGGCTGATTTCCCACCTCTCTCTCTAACCCAGGGATCACTTCAGAGTGATCAGGAGGTTCAACCCTGGCTGATTTCCCCTCTCTCTCTCTCTCTCTAACCCAGGGATCACTGGACAGTGATCAGGAGCAGGAACCCTAGCTGATTTCCCATCTCCCTCTCTAACCCTGGGATCACTGGACAGTGATCAGGAGCAGGAACCCTGGCTGATTTCCCGTCTCCCTCACTCTAACACAGGGATCACTGGACAGTGATCAGGAGCAGGAACCCTGGCTGATTTGCCCTCTCTGTCTCTCTATCCCAGTGATCACTGGACAGTGATAAGGAGCAGGAACCAAGGCAGTTTTCACCCTCTTTCTAACCCAGGGATCACTGGACACTGATCAGGAGCACGAACACTGGCTGATTTCCCCTCTCTTTCTCTCTCTAACCCAGGGATCACTGGACAGTGATCAGGAGCGGGAACACTGGCTGATTTCCCATCTACCACACTCTATCGCAGGGATCACTGGACAGTGATAAGGAGCAGGAACCATGGCAGGTTTCACCCTCTCTCTAACCCAGGGATCACTGGACAGTGATCAGGAGCACGAACACTGGCTGATTTCCCCGCTCTCTCTGCCCCAGGGATCACTGGAGAGTGATCAGTAGCAGGAACCCTGGCTGAATTCCCCTCTCTCTCTCTAACCCAGGGATCACTAGACAGTTATCAGCAGCAGGAACCCTGGCTGATTTCCCCTCTCTCTCTCTCTATCCCAGGATTCACTGGACAGGGGTCAGGACCAGGAACCCTGGCTGATTTCGACTCTCTCTCTCTCACTCTCTATTTCCCAGGGATCACTGGACAGTGATCAGGAGCAGGAACCCTGGCTGATTTTCGATTTCTCTCTCTCTCTGCACCAGGGATCAATGGAGAGTGATCAGGAGCAGGAACCCCGGCTGATTTCCCCTCTCTCTCTTTCTCTCTATCCCAGGATTCACTGGACAGGGATCAGGAGCAGGAATCCTGGCTGATTTCGACTCTCTCTCTCTCACTCTCTATTTTCCAGGGATCAATGGACAGCGATCAGGAGCAGCAACCCTGGCTGATCTCCCCTCTCTCACTCTAACCCAGGGATCACTGGACAGTGATCAGGAGCAGGAACCCTGGCTGATCTCCCCTCTCTCTCTCTAACACAGGGATCACTGGACAGTGATCAGGAGCAGGAACCCTGGCTGATTTCCCCTCTCTCTCTGACCCAGGGATCACTGGACATTGATCAGGAGGATGAACACTGGCTTATTCCCCCACTCTCTCTCTCTAACCCAGGGATAACTGGACACTGATCAAGAGCATGAATCCTGGCTGAGTTCCTCTCTCTCTCTCTACCCCAGGGATCACTGGACAGTCATTAGGAGCAGGAACCCTAGCTGATTTTCCCTCTCTCTCTCTCTAACCCAGGGATCACGGGACAGTGATCAGGAGCAGGAACATTGGCTGATTTCCCCTCTCTCTCTCTCTTTCTCTCTGACCGAGGGATCACAGGACACTGATCAGGAGCAGGAACCCTGGCCGAATTCACCTCTCTCTCTCTAACCCAGGGATCACTAGACAGTGATCAGGAGCAGGAACCCTGGCTGATTTCCCCTCTCTCTCTCTCTATCCCAGGATTCACTGGACAGGGATCAGGAGGAGGAACCCTGGCTGATTTCCCATCTCTCAGTATAACCCAGGGATCATTGGACTGTGATCTGGAGCAGGAACCTTGGCTGATTTCCACAATCTCTGTAACCCAGGGATCACTGGACAGTGACCAGGCGCAGGAACCCTGGCTGATTTCCCACCTCTCTCTCTAACCCAGGGATCATTGCAGAGTGATCAGGAGGTTCAACCCTGGCTGATTTCCCCTCTCTCTCTCTCTCTCTAACCCAGGGATCACTGGACAGTGATCAGGAGCAGGAACCCTAGCTGATTTCCCATCTCCCTCTCTAACCCTGGGATCACTGGACAGTGATCAGGAGCAGGAACCCTGGCTGATTTCCCGTCTCCCTCACTCTAACACAGGGATCACTGGACAGTGATCAGGAGCAGGAACCCTGGCTGATTTGCCCTCTCTGTCTCTCTATCCCAGTGATCACTGGACAGTGATAAGGAGCAGGAGCCAAGGCAGTTTTCACCCTCTTTCTAACCCAGGGATCATTGGACACTGATCAGGAGCACGAACACTGGCTGATTTCCCCTCTCTTTCTCTCTCTAAACCAGGGATCACTGGACAGTGATCAGGAGCGGGAACACTGGCTGATTTCCCATCTACCACACTCTATCGCAGGGATCACTGGACAGTGATAAGGAGCAGGAACCATGGCAGGTTTCACCCTCTCTCTAACCCAGGGATCACTGGACAGTGATCAGGAGCACGAACACTGGCTGATTTCCCCGCTCTCTCTGCCCCAGGGATCACTGGAGAGTGATCAGTAGCAGGAACCCTGGCTGAATTCCCCTCTCTCTCTCTAACCCAGGGATCACTAGACAGTTATCAGCAGCAGGAACCCTGGCTGATTTCCCCTCTCTCTCTCTCTATCCCAGGATTCACTGGACAGGGGTCAGGACCAGGAACCCTGGCTGATTTCGACTCTCTCTCTCTCACTCTCTATTTCCCAGGGATCACTGGACAGTGATCAGGAGCAGGAACCCTGGCTGATTTTCCCTTTCTCTCTCTCTCTGCGCCAGGGATCAATGGAGAGTGATCAGGAGCAGGAACCCTGGCTGATTTCCCCTCTCTCTCTTTCTCTCTATCCCAGGATTCACTGGACAGGGATCAGGAGCAGGAATCCTGGCTGATTTCGACTCTCTCTCTCTCACTCTCTATTTCCCAGGGATCAATGGACAGCGATCAGGAGCAGCAACCCTGGCTGATCTCCCCTCTCTCTCTCTAACCCAGGGATCACTGGACAGTGATCAGGAGCAGGAACCCTGGCTGATCTCCCCTCTCTCTCTCTAACCCAGGGATCACTGGACAGTGATCAGGAGCAGGAACCCTGGCTGATTTCCCCTCTCTCTCTGACCCAGGGATCACTGGACATTGATCAGGAGGATGAACACTGGCTTATTCCCCCACTCTCTCTCTCTAACCCAGGGATAACTGGACACTGATCAAGAGCATGAATCCTGGGTGAATTCCTCCCTCTCACTCTAACCCAGGGATCACTGGACAGTGATTAGGAGCAGGAACCCTGGCTGATTTCCACCCTCTCTCTCTAACCCAGGGATCACTGGTCAGTGATCAGGAGCAGGAACCCTGGCTGATTTCCCTTCTCTCTGTCTCTCTAACTCAGGGATCACTAGACAGTGATCAGGAGCAGGATCCCTGGCTGATTTCCCCTCTCTCTCTGACCCAGGGATCACTGGACAGTGATCAGGAGCAGGAACCCTCACTAATTTCCCTTCTCTCTCTCTAACCCAGGGCTCACTGGACAGTGATCAGGAGCAGGAACACTGGCTGATTTCTCCTCTCTCTCGCTCTCTCTCTCTGACGAGGGATCACTGGACACTGATCAGGAGCATGCACCCTCGCTGATTTCCCCCCTCGCTCTCTAACCCAGGGATCACTGGACAGTGATCAGGAGCAGGAAAACTGGCTGATTTCCCACCTCTCTCTCTAACCCAAAGGTCACTGGACAGTGATCAGGAGGAGGAACCCTGAATCATTTCCCGTCTCCCTCACTCTAACCCAGGGATCACTGGACAGTGATCAGGAGGATGAAACCTGGCTGATTTGCCCTTTCTCTCTTTCTATCCCAGGGATCACTGGACAGTGATAAGGAGCAGGACCCATGGAGGTTTCACCCTCTCTCTAACCCAGGGATCACTGGACAATTATCAGGAGCACGAACACTGGCTGATTTCCCCTCTCTCTCTCTAACCCCGGGATCACTAGACAGTGATCAGGAGCAGGAACACTGGCTGATTTCCCCTCTCTCTCTCTCTAACCCAGGGATCACTAGACAGGGATCAGGAGCAGGAACCCTGGATGATTTCGACTCTCTCTCTCTCACTCTCTATTTCCCAGGGATCACTGGACAATTATCAGGAGCACGAACACTGGCTGATTTCCCCTCTCTCTCTCTAACCCAGGGATCACTAGACAGTGATCAGGAGCAGGAACCATGGCTGATTTCCCCTCTCTCTCTCTCTCTCTATCCCAGGATTCACTGGACAGTGATCAGGAGCAGGAACCCTGGCTGATTTCGACTCTCTCTCTCTCACTCTCTAGTTCCCAGGGATCACTGGACAGTGATCTGGAGCAGGAACCTTGGCTGATTTCCCATCTCTATGTATAACCCAGGGATCATTGGACAGTGATCAGGAGCAGGAACCCTGGCTGATTCCCCATCTCCCGCTCTATACCTGGGATCACTGGACAGTGATCAGGAGCAGGAGCCCTGGCTGATTTCCCCTCTCTCTCTCTAACCCAGGGATCACTGGACAGTGACAGGATTATGAGCTCTGGCTGATTTGCCCTCTCTCTCTCTCTATCCCAGGGATCACGGAACAGTGATAAGGAGCACGAACCATGGCAGATTTCACCCTCTCTCTAACCCAGGGATCACTAGACAGTGATCAGGAGCACGAAACCTGGCTGATTTCCCCTCTCTCTCTCTGCCCCAGGGATCACTGGACAGTGATCAGGAGCAGGAACCCTGGCTCATTTCCCCCCTCGCTCTCTAACCCAGGGATCACTGGACAGTGATCAGGAGCAGGAACCCTGGCTGATTTCCACTCTCTCTCTCTAACCCAGGGACCACTGGACAGTGATCAGGAAGACGAACCCTCGCTGATTTCCCACCTCTCTCTCTAACCCAGGGATTACTGGACAGTGATCAGGAGCGGGAACGCTGGCTGATTTCCCGTCTCCCTCACTCTAACCCAGGGATAACTGGACAGTGATAAGGAGCAGGAACCATGGCAGGTTTACCCCTCTCTCTAACCCAGGGATCACTGGACAGGGGTCAGGAGCACGAATACTGGCTGATTTCCCTGCTCTCTCTGCCCCAGGGATCACTGGACAGTGATCAGGAGCAGGAACCCTGGCTGATTTTCCCTCTCTCTCTCTAACCCAGGGATCACTAGACAGTGATCAGCAGCAGGAACCCAGGCTGATTTCCCCTCTCTCTCTCTCTCTCTATCCCAGGATTCACTGGACAGGGCTCAGGAGCAGGAACCCTGGCTGATTTCGACTCTCTCTCTCTCACTCTCTATTTCCCAGGGATCAATGGACAGTGATCAGGAGCAGCAACCCTGGCTGATTTCCCCTCTCTCTGTCTAACCCAGGGATCATTGGATTGTGATCAGGAGCAGGAACCTTGGCTGATCTCCCCAATCTCAGTAACCCAAGGTTCACTGGACAGTGATCTGGAGCCGGAACCCTGGCTGATTTCCTCTCTCTCTCTAAACCAGGGATCATTGGACATTGATCTGGAGCTAGTCCCTGGCTGATTTCACCTCTCTCTCTAACCCAGGGATCACTGGACAGTGATCAGGAGCAGGAAACCTGGCTGATTGCCCCTCTCTCTCTCTCTCTCTAACCCAGCGATCACTGGACAGTGATCAGGAGCAGGAACCCTGGCTTTTTTCCCCTCGCTCTCTCTCTAACCCAGGGATCACTGGACAGTGATCAGGAGCAGGAACCCTGGCTGATTTCCCCTCTGTCTCTCTCTAACCCAGGGATCACTGGACAGTGATCAGGAGCAGAAACCCTGGCTGATTTCCCCTCTCTCTCTCTAACCCAGGGGTCACTGGACTGTGATCAGGAGCAGGAACCCTGGCTGATTTCCCCTCTCTCTCTCTCTGACCTAGGGATCACTGGACAGTGATCAGGAGGATGAACACTGGCTGATTTCCCCACTCTCTCTCTCTAACCAAGGGATCACTGGACTGTGATCAGGAGCAGGAACCCTGGCTGATTTCCCCTCTCTCTCTAACACAGGGATCACTGGACTGTGATCAGGAGCTGGAACCCTGGCTGATTTCCCCTCTCTCTCTCTCTGACCTAGGGATCACTGGACAGTGATCAGGAGGATGAACACTGGCTGATTTCCCCACTCTCTCTCTCTATCCCAGGGATCACTGGACAGGGATCAGGAGAAGGAACCCTGGCTGATTTCCCCTCTCTCTCTCTCTGACCGAGGGATCACTGGACACTGATCAGGAGCAGGAACCCTGGCTGATTTCCCCTCGCTCTCTGACCCAGGGATCACTGGACATTGATCAGGAGGATGAATCGTGGCTGAGTTCCTCCATCTCTCTCTAACCCAGGGATCACTGGACAGTGATTAGGAGCAGGAACCCTGGCTGATTTTCCCTCTCTCTCTCTCTAACCCAGGGATCACGGGAAAGTGATCAGGAGCAGGAACATTGGCTGATTTCCGCTCTCTATCTCTCTTTCTCTCTGACCGAGGGATCACTGGACACTGATCAGGAGCATGAACCCTGGCTGATTTCCCTTCTCTCTGTCTCTCTAACTCAGGGATCACTGGACAGTGATCAGGAGCGGGAACCCTGGCTGATTTCCAACCTCTCTCTCTAACCCAGGGATCACTGGACAGTGATCAGGAGCAGGAACCCTGACTGATTTCCCTTCTGTCTCTCTAACCCAGGGATCACTAGACAGTGATCAGGAGCAGGAACACTGGCTGATTTCCCCTCTCTCTCTGACCCAGGGATCACTGGACAGTGATCAGGAGCAGGAACCCTCGCTAATTTCCCTTCTGTCTCTCTATCCCAGGATTCACTGGACAGGGATCAGGAGCAGGAACCCTGGCTGATTTCGACTCACTCTCTCTCACTCTCTAGTTCCCAGGGATCACTGGACAGTGATCTGGAGTAGGAACCCTGGCTGATTTCCCATCTCTCTGTATAACCCAGCGATCATTGGACAGTGAGCAGGAGCAGGAACCCTGGCTGATTCCCCATCTCCCGCTCTATCCCTGGGATCACTGGACAGTGATAAGGAGCAGGAACCATGGCAGTTTTCACCCTCTCTCTAACCCAGGGATCACTGGACAGTGATCAGGAGCACGAACACTGGCTGATTTCCCCTCTCTCTCTCTCTCTCTCTGACCGAGGGATCACTCGACACTGATCAGGAGCAGGAACCCTGGCTGATTTCCCCTCTCTCTCTCTAACCCAGGGATCACTGGACAGTGATCAGGATTATGAACCCTGGCTGATTTGCCCTCTCTCTCTCTCTACCCCAGGGATCACGGGACAGTGATAAGGAGCAGGAACCATGGCAGATTTCACCCTCTCTCTGCCCCAGGGATCACTGGACAGTGATCAGGAGCACGAAACCTGGCTGATTTCCCCTCTCTCTCTCTGCCCCAGGTATCACTGGACAGTGATCAGGAGCAGGATCCCTGGCTGATTTCCCCTCTCTCTCTCTAACCCAGGGATCACTGGACAGAGATCAGGAGCAGGAACCCTCGCTGATTTCCCACCTCTCTCTCTAACCCAGGGATCACTGGACAGTGATCAGGAGCGGGAACACTGGCTGATTTCCCGTCTCCCTCACTCTAACCCAGGGATCACAGGACAGTGATAAGGAGCAGGAACCATGGCAGGTTTCACGCTCTCTCTAACCGACGGATCACTGGACAGTGATCAGGAGCACGAACACTGGCTGATTTCCCCGCTCTCTCTGCCCCAGGGATCACTGGACAGTGATAAGGAGCAGGAACCATGGCAGGTTTCACGCTCTCTCTAACCCACGGATCACTGGACAGTGATCAGGAGCAGGAACCCTGGCTGATTTCCCGTCTCCCTCACTCTAACACAGGGATCACTGGACAGTGATCAGGAGCAGGAACCCTGGCTGAATTCCCCTCTCTCTCTCTAACCCAGGGATCACTAGACAGTGATCAGGAGCAGGAACCCTGGCTGATTTCCCCTCTCTCTCTCTCTCTCTATCCCAGGATTCACTGGACAGGGGTCAGGAGCAGGAACCCTGGCTGATTTCGACTCTCTCTCTCTCACTCTCTATTTCCCAGGGATCACTGGACAGTGATCAGGAGCAGGAACCCTGGCTGATTTCCCGTCTCCCTCACTCTAACACAGGGATCACTGGACAGTGATCAGGAGGATGAACCCTGGCTGATTCGCCCTCTCTGTCTCTCTATCCCAGGGATCACTGGACAGTGATAAGGAGCAGGAACCATGGCAGTTTTCACCCTCTCTCTAACCCAGGGATCACTGGACAGTGATCAGGAGCACGAACACTGGCTGATTTCCCCTCTCTCTCTCTCTCTCTCTGACCGAGGGATCACTCGACTCTGATCAGGAGCATGAACCCTGGCTGATTTCCCCCCTTGCTCTCTAACCCAGGGATCACCTGACAGTGATCAGGAGCAGGAGCCTTGGCTTATTTCCCCTTTCTCTCTCTAACCCAGGGATCACTGGACAGTGATCAGGATTATGAACCTTGGCTGATTTGCCCTCTCTCTCTCTCTAACCCAGGGATCACTGGACAGTGATGGGGAGCAGGAACGCTGGCTGATTTCCCCTCTCTCTCTCTGCCCCAGGGATCACTGGACAGTGATCAGGAGCAGGAACCCTCGCTGATTTCCACTCTCTCTCTCTAACCCAGGGATCACTGGACAGTGATCAGGAGCAGGAACCCTCGCTGATTTCCCCTCTCTCTCTCTCTAACCCAGGGATCACTGGACAGTGATCAGGAGCAGGAACCCTGGCTGATTTCCCTCTCTCTCTAACCCAGGGATCACTGGACAGTGATCAGGAGCGGGAACCCTGGCTGATTTCCAGTCTCCCACACTCTAACCCAGGGATCACTGGAGAGTGATAAGGAGCAGGAACCATGGCAGGTTTCACCCTCTCTCTAACCCAGGGATCACTGGACAGTGATCAGGAGCACGAACACTGGCTGATTTCCCCGCTCTCTCTGCACCAGGGATCACTGAACAGTGATCAGGAGCAGGAACCCTGGCTGATTTCCCCTCTCTCTCTCTCTCTCTATCCCAGGATTCACTGGACAGGGGTCAGGAGCAGGAACCCTGGCTGATTTCGACTCTCTCTCTCTAACCCAGGGATCACTGGACAGTGATCAGGAGCAGGAACCCTGGCTGATTTCCCGTCTCCCTCACTCTAACCCAGGGATCACTGGACAGTGATCAGGAGGATGAACCCTGGCTGATTTGTCCTCTCTCTCTCTCTATCTCAGTGATCACTGGACAGTGATAAGGAGCAGGAACCATGGCAGTTTTCACCCTCTCTCTAACCCAGGGATCACTGGACATTGATCAGGAGCACGAACACTGGCTGATTTCCCCGCTCTCTCTCTCTAATCCAGGGATCACTAGACAGTGATCAGGCGCAGGAACCCTGGCTGATTTACCCTCTCTCTATCTCTCTCTCTATCCCAGGATTCACTGGACAGGGATCAGGATCAGGAACCCTGGCTGATTTCCCCACTCTCTGTAACCCAGCGATAACTGGACAGTGACCAGGAGAAGGAACCCTGGCTGATTTCCCACCTCTCTCTCTAACCCAGGGATCACTGCAGACTGATCAGGAGGTTCAACCCTGGCTGATTTACCCTCTCTCACTCTCTCTAACCCAGGGATCACTGGACAGTGATCAGGAGCAGGAACCCTGGCTGATTTCCCATCTCCCTCTCTAACCCAGGGATCACTGGACAGTGATCAGGAGCAGGAACCCTGGCTGATTTCACACCTCTCTCTCTAACCCAGGGGTCACTGGACAGTGATCAGGAGCAGGAACCCTGGCTGATTTCCCGTCTCCCTCACTCTAACACAGGGTTCACTGGACAGTGATCAGGAGGATGAACCCTGGCTGATTTGCCCTTTCTGTCTCTCTATCCCCGGGATCACTGGAAAGTGATAAGGAGCAGGAACCATGGCAGTTTTCACCCTCTCTCTAACCCAGGGATCACTGGACAGTGATCAGGAGCACGAACACTGGCTGATTTCCCCTCTCTCTCTCTCTCTCTCTCTGACCGAGGGATCACTCGACACTGATCAGGAGCAAGAACCCTGGCTGATTTCCCCCCTTGCTCTCTAACCCAGGGATCACTGGACAGTGATCAGGAGCAGGAGCCCTGGCTGATTTCCCCTCTCTCTCTCTAACCCAGGGATCACTGGACAGTGATCAGGAGCATGAACCCTGGCTGATTTCTCCTCTCTCTCTCTGCCCCAGGGATCACTGGACAGTGATCAGGAGCACGAAACCTGGCTGATTTCTCCTCTCTCTCTCTGCCCCAGGGATCACTGGACAGTGAACAGGAGCAGGAACCCTGGCTGATTTCCCCACTCGCTCTCTAACCCAGGGAACACTGGACAGTGATCAGGAGCACGAACAATGGCTGATTTCCCCGCTCTCTCTGCCCCAGGGATCACTGGACAGTGATCAGGAGCAGGAACCCTGGCTGAATTCCCCTCTCTCTCTCTAACCCAGGGATCACTAGACAGTGATCAGGAGCAGGAACCCTGGCTGATTTCCCCTCTCTCTCTCTCTCTCTATCCCAGGATTCACTGTACAGGGGTCAGGAGCAGGAACCCTGGCTGATTTCGACTCTCTCTCTCTCACTCTCTATTTCCCAGGGATCACTGGACAGTGATCAGGAGCAGGAACCCTGGCTGATTTCCCGTCTCCCTCACTCTAACACAGGGATCACTGGACAGTGATCAGGAGGATGAACCCTGGCTGATTTGCCCTCTCTGTCACTCTATCTCAGTGATCACTGGACAGTGATAAGGAGCAGGAACCATGGCAGTTTTCACCCTCTCTCCAACCCAGGGATCACAAGACAGTGATCAGGAGCACGAACACTGGCTGATTTCCCCTCTCCCTCTCTCTCTCTGACCGAGGGATAACTCGACAGTGATCAGGAGCAGGAACCCTGGCTGATTTCCCCTCTCTCTCTGACCCAGGGTTCACTGGACAGTGATCAGGAGCAGGAACCCTGGCTAAGTTCCCTTCTCTCCCTCTAACCCAGGGATCAATGGACAGTGATCAGGAGCAGGAACACTGGCTGATTTCTCCTCTCTCTCTCTCTCTCTCTGACGAGGGATCACTGGACACTGATCAGGAGCATGAACCCTGGCTGATTTCCCGTCTCCCTCACTATAACCCAGGGATCACTGGACTGTGATCAGGAGGATGAACACTGGCTGATTTGCCGTCTCTCTCTTTCTATCCCAGGGATCACTGGACAGTGATAAGGAGCAGAAACCATGGCAGGTTTCACCCTCTCTCTAACCCAGGAATCACTGGACAGTGATCAGGAGCACGAACACTCTCTGATTTCCCCGCTCTCTCTCTGCCCCAGTGATCACTGGACAGTGATCAGGAGCAGGAACCCTGGCTGAATTCGCCCCTCTCTCTCTAACCCAGGGATCACTAGACAATGATCAGGAGCAGGAACCCTGGCTGATTTCACCTCTCTCTCTCTCTCTCTCTATCCCAGGATTCACTGGACAGGGATCAGGAGCAGGAACCCTGGCTGATCTCCCCTTTCTCTCTCTCTCTGCGCCAGGGATCAATGGACAGTGATCAGGAGCAGGAACCCTGGGTGATTTACCACCTCTCTCTCTAACCCAGGGATCACAGCAGACTGATCAGGAGGTTCAACCCTGGCTGATTTCCCCTCTCTCACTCTCTCTAACCCAGGGATCACTGGACAGTGATCAGGAGCAGGAACCCTTGCTGATTTCCCAACTCCCTCTCTAACCCAGGGATCACTGGACAGTGATCAGGAGCAGGAACCCTGGCTGATTTCACACCTCTCTCTCTAACCCAGGGGTCACTGGACAGTGATCAGGAGCAGGAACCCTAGCGGATTTCCAGTCTCCCTCACTCTAACACAGGGTTCACTGGACAGTGATCAGGAGGATGAACCCTGGCTGATTTGCCCTCTCTGTCTCTCTATCACAGGGATCACTGGACAGTGATAAGGAGCAGGAACCATGGCAGTTTTCACCCTCTCTCTAACCCAGGGATCACTGGACAGTGATCAGGTGCAGGAACCCTGGCTGATTTCACACCTCTCTCTCTAACCCAGGGGTCACTGGACAGTGATCAGGAGCAGGAACCCTGGCTGATTTCCCGTCTCCCTCTCTCTAACCCAGGGATCACTGGACAGTGATCAGGAGCACGAACACGGCTGACTTCCCCTCTCTCTCTCTCTCTCTCTGACCGAGGGATCACTCGACACTGATCAGGAGCATGAACCCTGGCTGAATTCCCCCCTTGCTCTCTAAAACAGGTATCACTGGACAGTGATCAGGAGCAGAAGCCCTGGCTGATTTCCCCTCTCTCTCTCTATCCCAGGGATCACTGGACAGTGATCAGGATTATGAACCCTGGCTGATTTGCCCTCTCTCTCTCTCTATCCCAGGGATCACGGGACAGTGATAAGGAGCAGGAACCATGGCAGATTTCACCCTCTCTCTAACCCAAAAAACACTGGACAGCGATCAGGAGCATGAAACCTGGCTGATTTCCCCTCTCTCTCTCTGCCCCAGGGATCACTGGACAGTGATCAGGAGCAGGAACCCTGGTTGATTTCCCCTCCCTATCTCTCACTAACCCAGGGATCAGTGGACAGTGATAAGGAGCAGGAACCCTGGCTGATTTCCCCTCTCTCTCTCCAACCCAGGGATCACTGGACAGTGATCAGGAGCAGGAACCCTCGCTGATTTCCCACCTCTCTCTCTAACCCAGGGATCACTGGACAGTGATCAGGAGCGGGAACACTGGCTGATTTCCCGTCTCCCTCACTCTAACCCAGGGATCACTGGACAGTGATCAGGAGCACGAACACTGGCTGATTTCCGCACTCTCTCTGCCCCAGGGATCACTGGACAGTGTTCAGGAGCAGGAACCCTGGCTGATTTCCCCTCTCTCTCTCTCTCTCTATCCCAGGATTCACTGGACAGGGGTCAGGAGCAGTAACCCTGGCTGATTTCGACTCTCTCTCTCTCACTCTCTATTTCCCAGGGATCACTGGACAGTGATCAGGAGCAGGAACCCTGGCTGATTTCCCCTCTCTCTCTTTCTCTCTATCCCAGGATTCACTGGACAGGGATCAGGAGCAGGAATCCTGGCTGATTTCGACTCTCTCTCTCTCACTCTCTATTTCCCAGGGATCAATGGACAGTGATCAGGAGCACGAACACTGGCTGATTTCCCCGCTCTCTATGCCCCAGGGATCACTGGACAGTGAACAGGAGCAGGAACCCTGGCTGAATTCCCCTCTCTCTCTCTAACCCAGGGATCATTGGACAGTGATGAGGAGCAGGAACCTTGGCTGATTCCCCCAATCTCAGTAACCCAAGGTTCACTGGACAGTGATCAGGAGCAGGAACCCTGGCTGATCTCCCCTCTCTCTCTCTCTAACCCATGGATCACTGGACAGTGATCAGGAGGAGGAACCCTGGCTGATTTCCTCTCTCTCTCTCTCTAACCCAGGGATCACTGGAGAGTGATCAGGAGGATCAACCCTGGCTGATTTCCCCTCTCTCTCTCTCTCTCTCTAACCCAGGGATCACTGGACAGCGATCAGGAGCAGGAACCCTGGCTGATTTCCCCTCTCTCTCTCTCTCTGCGCAAGGGATCACTGAACAGTGATCAGAAGCAGGAACCCGGGCTGATTTCCCCTCTGTCTCTAACCCAGGGGTCACTGGACAGTGATCAGAAGCAGGAACCCTGGCTGATTTCCTCTCTCTCTCATTACCCCAGGGATCACTGGACAGTGATCAGGAGGATGAACACTGGTTGATTTCCCCACTCTCTCTCTCTAATCCAGGGATGACTGGACACTGATCAAGAGCATGAATCCTGGCTGATCTCCTCCCTCTCTCCCTAACCCAGGGATCACTAGACGGTGATCAGGAGCAGGAGCACTGGCTGATTTCCCCTCTCTCTCTCTAACCCAGGGATCACTGGACAGTGATCAGGAGCACGAACACTGGCTGATTTCCCGCTTATTTCTGCCCCAGGGTTCACTGGACAGTGATCAGGAGCAGGATCCCTGGCTGATTTCCTCTCTTTCTAACCCAGGGATCACTGGACAGTGACCAGGAGCAGGGACCCTGGCTGATTTCCCCTCTCTCTCTCTCTGCCCCAGCGATCACTGGACAGTGATCAGGAGCAGGAACCCTGGCTGATTTCCCGTCTCCCTCACTCTAACCCAGGGATCACTGGACAGTGTTCAGGAGCAGGAACGCTGGCTGATTTCCCGTCGCTCTCTGACCCAGGGATCACTGGACCCTGATCAGGAGCAGGAACCCTGGCTGATTTCCCGTCTCCCTCACTCTAACCCAGGGATCACTGGACAGTGATCAGGAAGATGAACCCTGGCTGATTTGCCATCTCTCTCTCTATCCCAGGGATCACTGGACAGTGATAAGGAGCAGGAACCACGGCAGATTTCACCCTCTCTCTAACCCAGGGATCACTGGACAGTGATCAGGATTAGGAACACTGGCTGATTTCCCCACTCTCTCTCTCTAACCCCGGGATCACTGGACACTGATCAAGAGCATGAATCCTGGCTTATTTCCTCCCTCTCTCTCTAACACAGGGATCACTGGACAGTGATCAGGAGCAGGAACCCTGGCTGATTTCACACCTCTCTCTCTAACCCAGGGGTCACTGGACAGTGATCAGGAGCAGGAACCCTGGCGGATTTCCAGTCTCCCTCACTCTAACACAGGGTTCACTGGACAGTGATCAGGAGGATGAACCCTGGCTGAATTGCCCTCTCTGTCTCTCTATCCCAGGGATCACTGGACAGTGATAAGGAGCAGGAACCATGGCAGTTTTCACCCTCTCTCTAACCCAGGGATCACTGGACAGTGATCAGGTGCAGGAACCCTGGCTGATTTCACACCTCTCTCTCTAACCCAGGGGTCACTGGACAGTGATCAGGAGCAGGAACCCTGGCTGATTTCCCGTCTCCCTCTCTCTAACCCAGGGATCACTGGACAGTGATCAGGAGCACGAACACTGGCTGATTTCCCCTCTCTCTCTCTCTCTGACCGAGGGATCACTCGACACTGATCAGGAGCATGAACCCTGGCTGAATTCCCCCCTTGCTCTCTAAAACAGGGATCACTGGACAGTGATCAGGAGCAGAAGCCCTGGCTGATTTCCCCTCTCTCTCTCTATCCCAGGGATCACTGGACAGTGATCAGGATTATGAACCCTGGCTGATTTGCCCTCTCTCTCTCTCTATCCCAGGGATCACGGGACAGTGATAAGGAGCAGGAACCATGGCAGATTTCACCCTCTCTCTAACCCAAAAAACACTGGACAGCGATCAGGAGCATGAAACCTGGCTGATTTCCCCTCTCTCTCTCTGCCCCAGGGATCACTGGACAGTGATCAGGAGCAGGAACCCTGGCTGATTTCCCCTCTCTCTCTCTCTCTAACCCAGGGATCACTGGACAGTGATCAGGAGCAGGAACCCTCGCTGATTTCCCACCTCTCTCTCTAACCCAGGGATCACTGGACAGTGATCAGGAGCGGGAACACTGGCTGATTTCCCGTCTCCCTCACTCTAACCCAGGGATCACTGGACAGTGATCAGGAGCGGGAACACTGGCTGATTTCCCGTCTCCCTCACTCTAACCCAGGGATCACTGGACAGTGATCAGGAGCACGAACACTGGCTGATTTCCACACTCTCTCTGCCCCAGGGATCACTGGACAGTGTTCAGGAGCAGGAACCCTGGCTGATTTCCTCTCTCTCTCTCTCTAACCCAGGGATCACTGGAGAGTGATCAGGAGGATCAACCCTGGCTGATTTCCCCTCTCTCTCTCTCTCTCTCTAACCCAGGGATCACTGGACAGTGATCAGGAGCAGGAACCCTGGCTGATTTCCTCTCTCTCTAAACCAGGGATCACTGGACAGTGCGTTGGAGCATGAACACTGGCTGATTTCACCTCTCTCTCTAACCCAGGGATCACTGGACAGCGATCAGGAGCAGGAACCCTGGCTGATTTCCCCTCTGTCTCTAACCCAGGGATCACTGGACAGTGATCAGAAGCAGGAACCCTGGCTGATTTCCTCTCTCTCTCATTACCCCAGGGATCACTGGACAGTGATCAGGAGGATGAACCCTGGCTGAATTGCCCTCTCTGTCTCTCTATCCCAGGGATCACTGGACAGTGATAAGGAGCAGGAACCATGGCAGTTTTCACCCTCTCTCTAACCCAGGGATCACTGGACAGTGATCAGGTGCAGGAACCCTGGCTGATTTCACACCTCTCTCTCTAACCCAGGGGTCACTGGACAGTGATCAGGAGCAGGAACCCTGGCTGATTTCCCGTCTCCCTCTCTCTAACCCAGGGATCACTGGACAGTGATCAGGAGCACGAACACTGGCTGATTTCCCCTCTCTCTCTCTCTCTGACCGAGGGATCACTCGACACTGATCAGGAGCATGAACCCTGGCTGAATTCCCCCCTTGCTCTCTAAAACAGGGATCACTGGACAGTGATCAGGAGCAGAAGCCCTGGCTGATTTCCCCTCTCTCTCTCTATCCCAGGGATCACTGGACAGTGATCAGGATTATGAACCCTGGCTGATTTGCCCTCTCTCTCTCTCTATCCCAGGGATCACGGGACAGTGATCAGGAGCAGGAACCCTCGCTGATTTCCCCTCTCTCTCTAACCCAAAAAACACTGGACAGCGATCAGGAGCATGAAACCTGGCTGATTTCCCCTCTCTCTCTCTGCCCCAGGGATCACTGGACAGTGATCAGGAGCAGGAACCCTGGCTGATTTCCCCCCTCGCTCTCTAACCCAGGGATCACTGGACAGTGATCAGGAGCAGGAACCCTCGCTGATTTCCCACCTCTCTCTCTAACCCAGGGATCACTGGACAGTGATCAGGAGCGGGAACACTGGCTGATTTCCCGTCTCCCTCACTCTAACCCAGGGATCACTGGACAGTGATCAGAGGCACGAACCCTGGCTGATTTCCCCTCTCTCTCTAACCCAGGGATCACTGGACAGTGATCAGGAGCACGAACACTGGCTGATTTCCCAGCTCTCTCTCTGCCCCAGGGATCACTGGACAGTGATCAGGAGCAGGAACCCTGGCTGATTGCGCCTCGCTGTCTCTCTAACCCAGGGATCACTGGACAGTGATCAGGAGCAGGAAACCTGGCTGATTTCACCCCTCTCTCTCTCTCTAACCCAGGAATCACTGGACAGTGATCAGGAGCAGGAACCCTGGCTGATTTCCCTCCCTCTCTCTCTCTAACCCAGGGATCACTGGACAGTGATCAGGAGCAGGAACCCTGGCTGATTCCCCCTCGCTCTCTCTCCAACCCAGGGATCGCTGGACAGTGATCAGGAGCAGGAACTCTGGATGATTTCCCCCTCTCTCTCTAACCCAGGGATCACTGGACAGTGATCAGGAGCAGGAACCCTGGCTGATTTCCCCACTCTCTCTCATAACCCAGGGATCACTGGACAGTGATCAGGAGGATGAACACTGGCTGATTTCCCCACTCTCTCTCTCTCTAACCCTGGGATCACTGGACAGTGATCAAGGAGCAGGAAACCTGGCTGATTCTCCCTCCCTCTCTCCTCTGACCCAGGGATCACTGACAGTGATCAGGAGCATGAACCTGGCTGATTCCCCCTCTGCTCTCTCTAACCCAGGGATCACTGACAGTGATCAGGGAGCACGAACCCTGGCCTGATTTCCCCGCTCTCTTTCTGACCCAGGGATCACTGGACAGTGATCAGGAGTATGAACCCTGGCTGATTTCCCTCTCTCTCTCTATCCCTGGGATCACTGGACAGTGATAAGGAGCAGGAATCCTGGCTGATTTCACCCTCGCTCTCTAAACCCAGGGATCACTGGACAGTGATCAGGAGCCTGAACCCTGGCTGATTTCCCCTCGCTCTCTCTAACCCAGGGATCACTGGACAGTGATCAGGAGCAGGAACCCTGGCTGATTTCCCCCCTCGCTCTCTAACCCAGGGATCACTGGACAGTGATCAGGAGCAGGAACCCTGGCTGATTTCCACTCTCTCTCTCTAACCCAGGGATCACTGGACAGTGATCAGGAGCAGGGAACACTGGCTGATTTCCCGTCTCCCTCACTCTAACCCAGGGATCACTGGACAGTGATCAGGAGCGGAACACTGGCTGATTTCCCCGTCTCCCTCACTCTAACCCAGGGATCACTGGACAGTGATCAGGAGCACGAACACTGGCTGATTTCCACACTCTCTCTGCCCCAGGGATCACTGGACAGTGATCAGGAGCAGGAACCCTGGCTGATTTCCTCTCTCTCTCTCTCTAACCCAGGGATCACTGCAGAGTGATCAGGAGGATCTACCCTGGCTGATTTCCCCTCTCTCTCTCTCTCTCTCTAACCCAGGGATCACTGGACAGTGATCAGGAGCAGGAACACTGGCTGATTCCCCTCTCTCTCTCTAACCCAGGGATCACTGGACAGTGCGTAGGAGCATGAACCCTGGCTGATTTCACCTCTCTCTCTAACCCAGGGATCACTGGACAGCGATCAGGAGCAGGAACCCTGGCTGATTTCCCCTCTGTCTCTAACCCAGGGATCACTGGACAGTGATCAGAAGCAGGAACCCTGGCTGATTTCCTCTCTCTCTCATTACCCCAGGGATCACTGGACAGTGATCAGGAGGATGAACACTGGCTGATTTCCCCTCTCTCTCTCTCTCTAATCCAGGGATGACTGGACACTGATCAAGAGCATGAATCCTGGCTGATCTCCTCCCTCTCTCCCTAACCCAGGGATCACTAGACGGTGATCAGGAGCAGGAGCACTGGCTGATTTCCCCTCTCTCTCTCTAACCCAGGGATCACTGGACAGTGATCAGGAGCACGAACACTGGCTGATTTCCCGCTTATTTCTGCCCCAGGGTTCACTGGACAGTGATCAGGAGCAGGATCCCTGGCTGATTTCCTCTCTTTCTAAACCAGGGATCACTGGACAGTGAGTTGGAGCAGGAATCCTGGTTGATTTCCTCTCTGCCTCTAAACCAGGGATCATTGGACATTGATCTGGAGCTAGTCCCTGGCTGATTTCACCTCTCTCTCTAACCCAGGGATCACTGGACACTGATCAGGAGCAGGAACCCTGGCTGATTTCCCCGTCTCCCTCACTCTAACCCAGGGATCACTGGACAGTGATCAGGAAGATGAACCCTGGCTGATTTGCCATCTCTCTCTCTCTATCCCAGGGATCACTGGACAGTGATAAGGAGCAGGAACCACGGCAGATTTCACCCTCTCTCTAACCAGGGATCACTGGACAGTGATCAGGATTAGGAACCCTGGCTGATTTCCCCACTCTCTCTCTCTAACCCCGGGATCACTGGACACTGATCAAGAGCATGAATCCTGGCTTATTTCCTCCCTCTCTCTCTAACACAGGGATCACTGGACAGTGATCAGGAGCAGGAACCCTGGCTGATTTCACACCTCTCTCTCTAACCCAGGGGTCACTGGACAGTGATCAGGAGCAGGAACCCTGGCTGATTTCACACCTCTCTCTCTAACCCAGGGGTCACTGGACAGTGATCAGGATCAGGAACCCTGGCTGATTTCCCGTCTCTCTCTCTCTCCCTAACCCAGGGATCCCTGGACAGTGATCAGGAGCAGGAACCCTGGCTGATTTCATCTCCCTCTCTCTCTAACCCAGGGATCACTGGACTGTGATCAGGAGCAGGAACACTGGCTGATTTCCCCACTCTCTCTGACCCAGGGATCGCTGGACAGTGATCAGGAGGATGAACACTGGCTGATTTCCCCACTCTCTCTCTCTAACCCAGGGATGACTGGACACTGATCAAGAGCATGAATCCTGGCTGATCTCCTCCCTCTCTCCCTAACTCAGGGATCACTAGACAGTGATCAGGAGCAGGAGCACTGGCTGATTTCCCCTCTCTCTCTCTAACCCAGGGATCACTGGACAGCGATCAGGAGCACGAACACTGGCTGATTTCCCCCTTCCCTCTGACCCAGGGTTCACTGGACAGTGATCAGGAGCAGGAACCCTGGCTGAATTCCCCTCTCTCTCTCTCTCTATCCCAGGATTCACTGGACAGGGGTCAGGAGCAGGAACCCTGGCTGATTGACTCACCTCTCTCACTCTCTATTCCAGGGATCACTGGACAGTGATCAGGAGCAGGACCCTGGCTGATTTCCCCTCTCTCTCTCTCTCTACCCAGGGATCACTGGACAGTGATCAGGAGCAGGAACCCTGGCTGATTTCCCCTCTCTCTCTCTCACTCTAACCCAGGGATCACTGGACAGTGATCAGGAGCAGGAAACTTGGCTGATTTCCTACTCTCTCTCTAACCCAGGGATCATGGACAGTGATCAGGAGCAGGAACCCTGGCTGATTTCCCACCTCCTCTCTCTAACCCAGGATCACTGGACAGTGATCAGGAGCAGGAACCCTGGCTGACTTCCCCTCTCCTCTCTCTCAACCCAGGGATCACTGGACAGTGATCAGGAGCAGGAACCCTGGTGATTTCCTCTCTCTCTCTCTCTAACCCAGGGATCACTGGACAGTGATCAGGAGCAGGAACCCTGGCTGATTTCCCCTCTCTCTCTCTCTAACCCAGGGATCACTGGACAGTGATCAGGAGGATCAACCCTGGCTGATTTCCCCTCTCTCTCTCTCTAACCCAGGGATCACTGGACAGTGATCAGGAGCAGGAACCCTGGCTGATTTCCTCTCTCTCTAACCCAGGGATCACTGGACAGGGATCAGGAGCAGGAACCCTGGCTGATTTGCTCTCTCTCTGTCTCTAACCCTGGGATCACTGGACTGTGATCAGGAGCAGGAACCCTGGCTGATTTCCCCTCTCTCCCTCTAACCCAGGGATCACTGGACAGTGATCAGGAGGATGAACCCTGGCTGATTTGCCCTCTCTCTCTATCCAACCCAGGGATCACTGGACAGTGATCAGAGGCACGAACCCTGGCTGATTTCCCCTTTCTCTCTAACCCAGGGAACACTGGACAGTGACCAGGAGCAGGGACCCTGGCTGATTTCCCCTCTCTCTCTCTCTGCCCCAGCGATCACTGGACAGTAATCAGGAGCAGGAACCATGGCTGAATTACCCTCTCTCCCTCTAACCCAGGGATCACTAGACAGTGTTCAGGAGCAGGAACGCTGGCTGATTTCCCGTCGCTCTCTGACCCAGGGATCACTGGACCCTGATCAGGAGCAGGAACCCTGGCTGATTTCCCGTCTCCCTCACTCTAACCCAGGGATCACTGGACAGTGATCAGGAAGATGAACCCTGGCTGATTTGCCATCTCTCTCTCTCTATCCCAGGGATCACTGGACAGTGATAAGGAGCAGGAACCACGGCAGATTTCACCCTCTCTCTAACCCAGGGATCACTGGACAGTGATCAGGATTAGGAACCCTGGCTGATTTCCCCACTCTCTCTCTCTAACCCCGGGATCACTGGACACTGATCAAGAGCATGAATCCTGGCTTATTTCCTCCCTCTCTCTCTAACACAGGGATCACTGGACAGTGATCAGGAGCAGGAACCCTGGCTGATTTCACACCTCTCTCTCTAACCCAGGGGTCACTGGACAGTGATCAGGAGCAGGAACCCTGGCTGATTTCACACCTCTCTCTCTAACCCAGGGGTCACTGGACAGTGATCAGGATCAGGAACACTGGCTGATTTCCCGTCTCTCTCTCTCTCCCTAACCCAGGGATCCCTGGACAGTGATCAGGAGCAGGAACCCTGGCTGATTTCCCGTCTCCCTCTCTCTAACCCAGGGATCACTGGACAGTGATCAGGAGCACGAACACTGGCTGATTTCCCCTCTCTCTCTCTCTCTCTCTGACCGAGGGATCACTCGACACTGATCAGGAGCATGAACCCTGGCTGAATTCCCCCCTTGCTCTCTAAAACAGGGATCACTGGACAGTGATCAGGAGCAGAAGCCCTGGCTGATTTCCCCTCTCTCTCTCTATCCCAGGGATCACTGGACAGTGATCAGGATTATGAACCCTGGCTGATTTGCCCTCTCTCTCTCTCTATCCCAGGGATCACGGGACAGTGATAAGGAGCAGGAACCATGGCAGATTTCACCCTCTCTCTAACCCAAAAAACACTGGACAGCGATCAGGAGCATGAAACCTGGCTGATTTCCCCTCTCTCTCTCTGCCCCAGGGATCACTGGACAGTGATCAGAAGCAGGAACCCTGGCTAATTTCCCCCCTCGCTCTCTAACCCAGGGATCACTGGACAGTGATCAGAAGCAGGACCCCTGGCTGATTTTCCCTCTCTCTCTCTAACCCAGGGATCACTGGACAGTGATCAGGAGCGGGAACACTGGCTGATTTCCCGTCTCCCTCACTCTAACCCAGGGATCACTGGACAGTGATCAGGAGCACGAACACTGGCTGATTTCCGCACTCTCTCTGCCCCAGGGATCACTGGACAGTGTTCAGGAGCAGGAACCCTGGCTGATTTCCTCTCTCTCTCTCTCTCTAACCCAGGGATCACTGGAGAGTGATCAGGAGGATCAACCCTGGCTGATTTCCCCTCTCTCTCTCTCTCTCTCTAACCCAGGGATCACTGGACAGTGATCAGGAGCAGGAACCCTGGCTGATTTCCTCTCTCTCTAAACCAGGGATCACTGGACAGTGCGTTGGAGCATGAACACTGGCTGATTTCACCTCTCTCTCTAACCCAGGGATCACTGGACAGCGATCAGGAGCAGGAACCCTGGCTGATTTCCCCTCTCTCTCTCTCTCTGCGCAAGGGATCACTGAACAGTGATCAGAAGCAGGAACCCTGGCTGATTTCCCCTCTGTCTCTAACCCAGGGATCACTGGACAGTGATCAGAAGCAGGAACCCTGGCTGATTTCCTCTCTCTCTCATTACCCCAGGGATCACTGGACAGTGATCAGGAGGATGAACACTTGCTGATTTCCCCTCTCTCTCTCTCTCTAACCCAGGGATCACTAGACGGTGATCAGGAGCAGGAGCACTGGCTGATTTCCCCTCTCTCTCTCTAACCCAGGGATCACTGGACAGTGATCAGGAGCACGAACACTGGCTGATTTCCCGCTTATTTCTGCCCCAGGGTTCACTGGACAGTGATCAGGAGCAGGATCCCTGGCTGATTTCCTCTCTTTCTAAACCAGGGATCACTGGACAGTGAGTTGGAGCAGGAATCCTGGTTGATTTCCTCTCTGCCTCTAAACCAGGGATCATTGGACATTGATCTGGAGCTAGTCCCTGGCTGATTTCACCTCTCTCTCTAACCCAGGGATCACTGGACAGTGATCAGGAGCAGGAACCCTGGCTGATTTCCCCTCTCTCTCTCTCTAACCCAGGGATCACTGGACAGTGATCAGGTGCAGGAACCCTGGCTGATTTCACCTCTCTCTCTAACCTAGGGATCACTGGACAGTGATCAGGAGCAGGAACCCTGGCTGATTTCCCCTCGCTCTCTCTCTAACCCAGGGATCACTGGACAGTGATCAGGAGCAGAAACCCTGGCTGATTTCCCCTCTCTCTCTCTAACCCAGGGGTCACTGGACTGTGATCAGGAGCAGGAACACTGGCTGATTTCCCCTCTCTCTCTAACCCAGGGATCACTGGACAGTGATCAAGAGCATGAATCCTGGCTGATTTCCCCACTCTCTCTCTCTAACCCAGGGATCACTGGGCAGTGATCAGGAGCAGGAACCCTGGCTGATTTCCCCACTCTCTCTCTCTCTAGCCCAGGGATCACTGGACAGTGATCAGGATCAGGAACCCTGGCTGATTTCCCCTCTCTCTCTCTCTCCCTAACCCAGGGATCCCTGGACAGTGATCAGGAGCAGGAACCCGGGCTGATTTCATCTCCCTCTCTCTCTAACCCAGGGATCACTGGACTGTGATCAGGAGCAGGAACACTGGCTGATTTCCCCACTCTCTCTGACCCAGGGATCGCTGGACAGTGATCAGGAGGATGAACACTGGTTGATTTCCCCACTCTCTCTCTCTAACCCAGGGATGACTGGACACTGATCAAGAGCATGAATCCTGGCTGATCTCCTCCCTCTCTCCCTAACTCAGGGATCACTAGACAGTGATCAGGAGCAGGAGCACTGGCTGATTTCCCCTCTCTCTCTCTAACCCAGGGATCACTGGACAGCGATCAGGAGCCCGAACACTGGCTGATTTCCGCCTTCCCTCTGACCCAGGGTTCACTGGACAGTGATCAGGAGCAGGAACCCTGGCTGAATTCCCCCCTCTCTCTCTCTCTATCCCAGGATTCACTGGACAGGGGTCAGGAGCAGGAACCCTGGCTGATTTCGACTCTCTCTCTCTCACTCTCTATTTCCCAGGGATCACTGGACAGTGATCAGGAGCAGGAACCCTGGCTGATTTTCCCTTTCTCTCTCTCTCTGCGCCAGGGATCAATGGACAGTGATCAGGAGGAGGAACTCTGGCTGATTTCGACTCTCTCTCTCTCACTCTCTATTTCCCAGGGATCAATGGACAGTGATCAGGAGCAACAACCTTGGCTGACTTCACCTCTCTATGTCTAACCCAGGGATCATTGGACAGTGATGAGGAGCAGGAACCTTGGCTGATTTCCCCAATCTCTCTAACCCAAGGATCACTGGACAGTGATCAGGAGCAGGAACCCTGGCTGACCTCCCCTCTCTCTCTCTCTAACCCAGGGATCACTGGACAGTGATCAAGAGTAAGAACCCTGGCTGATTTCCTCTCTCTCTCTCTCTAACCCAGGGATCACTGGAGAGTGATCAGGAGGATCAACCCTGGCTGATTTCCCCTCTCTCTCTCTCTCTCTCTCTAACCCAGGGATCACTGGACAGTGATCAGGAGCAGGAACCCTGGCTGATTTCCTCTCTCTCTAAACCAGGGATCACTGGACAGTGCGTTGGAGCATGAACCCTGGCTGATTTCACCTCTCTCTCTAACCCAGGGATCACTGGACAGCGATCAGAAGCAGGAACCCTGGCTGATTTCCCCTCTGTCTCTAACCCAGGGATCACTGGACAGTGATCAGAAGCAGGAACCCTGGCTGATTTCCTCTCTCTCTCATTACCCCAGGGATCACTGGACAGTGATCAGGAGGATGAACACTGGCTGATTTCCCCTCTCTCTCTCTCTCTAATCCAGGGATGACTGGACACTGATCAAGAGCATGAATCCTGGCTGATCTCCTCCCTCTCTCCCTAACCCAGGGATCACTAGACGGTGATCAGGAGCAGGAGCACTGGCTGATTTCCCCTCTCTCTCTCTAACCCAGGGATCACTGGACAGTGATCAGGAGCACGAACACTGGCTGATTTCCCGCTTATTTCTGCCCCAGGGTTCACTGGACAGTGATCAGGAGCAGGATCCCTGGCTGATTTCCTCTCTTTCTAAACCAGGGATCATTGGACATTGATCTGGAGCTAGTCCCTTGCTGATTTCACCTCTCTCTCTAACCCAGGGATCACTGGACAATGATCAGGAGCAGGAAACCTGGCTGATTTCACCTCTCTCTCTCTCTAACACAGAGATCACAGGACAGTGATCAGGAGCAGGAACCCTGGCTGATTTCACCTCTCTCTCTAACCTAGGGATCACTGGACAGTGATCAGGAGCAGGAACCCTGGCTGATTTCCCCTCGCTCTCTCTCTAACCCAGGGATCACTGGACAGTGATCAGGAGCAGAAACCCTGGCTGATTTCCCCTCTCTCTCTCTAACCCAGGGGTCACTGGACTGTGATCAGGAGCAGGAACCCTGGCTGATTTCCCCTCTCTCTCTAACCCAGGGATCACTGCACAGTGATCAAGAGCATGAATCCTGGCTGATTTCCCCACTCTCTCTCTCTAACCCAGGGATCACTGGGCAGTGATCAGGAGCAGGAACCCTGGCTGATTTCCCCACTCTCTCTCTAGCCCAGGGATCACTGGACAGTGATCAGGATCAGGAACCCTGCCTGATTTCCCCTCTCTCTCTCTCTCCCTAACCCAGGGATCCCTGGACAGTGATCAGGAGCAGGAACACTGGCTGATTTCCCCTCTCTCTCTGACCCAGGGATGACTGGACACTGATCAAGAGCATGAATGCTGGCTGATCTCCTCCCTCTCTCCCTAACTCAGGGATCACTAGACAGTGATCAGGAGCAGGAGCACTGGCTGATTTCCCCTCTCTCTCTCTAACCCAGGGATCACTGGACAGCGATCAGGAGCACGAACACTGGTTGATTTCCCCCTTCCCTCTGACCCAGGGTTCACTGGACAGTGATCAGGAGCAGGAACCCTGGCTGAATTCCCCTCTCTCTCTCTCTCTATCCCAGGATTCACTGGACAGGGGTCAGGAGCAGGAACCCTGGCTGATTTTCCCTTTCTCTCTCTCTCTGCGCCAGGGATCAATGGACAGTGATCAGGAGGAGGAACCCTGGCTGATTTCGACTCTCTCTCTCTCACTCTCTATTCCCCAGGGATCAATGGACAGTGATCAGGAGCAACAACCTTGGCTGACTTCACCTCTCTATGTCTAACCCAGGGATCATTGGACAGTGATGAGGAGCAGGAACCTTGGCTGATTTCCCCAATCTCTCTAACCCAAGGATCACTGGACAGTGATCAGGAGCAGGAACCCTGGCTGACCTCCCCTCTCTCTCTAACCCAGGGATCACTGGACAGTGATCAGGAGTAAGAACCCTGGCTGATTTCCTCTCTCTCTCTCTCTAACCCAGGGATCACTGGAGAGTGATCAGGAGGATCAACCCTGGCTGATTTCCCCTCTCTCTCTCTCTAACCCAGGGATCACTGGACAGTGATCAGGAGCAGGAACCCTGGCTGATTTCCTCTCTCTCTAACCCAGGGATCACTGGACAGGGATCAGGAGCAGGAACCCTGGCTGATTTGCTCTCTCTCTGTCTCTAACCCTGGGATCACTGGACTGTGATCAGGAGCAGGAACCCTGGCTGATTTCCCCTCTCTCTCTCTAACCCAGGGGTCACTGGACTGTGATCAGGAGCAGGAACCCTTGGTGATTTCCCCTCTCCCTCTAACCCAGGGATCACTGGACAGTGATCAGGAGGATGAACCCTGGCTGATTTGCCCTCTCTCTCTATCCAACCCAGGGATCACTGGACAGTGATCAGAGGCACGAACCCTGGCTGATTTCCCCTTTCTCTCTAACCCAGGGAACACTGGACAGTGACCAGGAGCAGGGACCCTGGCTGATTTCCCCTCTCTCTCTCTCTGCCCCAGCGATCACTGGACAGTGATCAGGAGCAGGAACCATGGCTGAATTACCCTCTCTCCCTCTAACCCAGGGATCACTAGACAGTGTTCAGGAGCAGGAACGCTGGCTGATTTCCCGTCGCTCTCTAACCCAGGGATCACTGGACCCTGATCAGGAGCAGGAACCCTGGCTGATTTCCCGTCTCCCTCACTCTAACCCAGGGATCACTGGACACTGATCAGGAAGATGAACCCTGGCTGATTTGCCATCTCTCTCTCTATCCCAGGGATCACTGGACAGTGATAAGGAGCAGGAACCACGGCAGATTTCACCATCTCTCTAACCCAGGGATCACTGGACAGTGATCAGGATTAGGAACCCTGGCTGATTTCCCCGCTATCTCTCTCTAACCCAGGGATCACTGGACAGTGATCAGGATTAGGAACCCTGGCTGATTTCCCCGCTATCTCTCTCTAACCCAGGGATCACTGGACAGTGATCAGGAGCAGGAACCCTGGCTGATTTCCCCACTCTCTCTCTCTAACCCAGGGATCACTAGACAGTGATCAGGAGCAGGAACCCTGGCTGATTTCCTCTCTCTAACCCAGGGATCAGTGGACAGTGATTAGGAGCAGGAACCCTGGTTGATTTCCCCTCTCTCTCTCTCTGACCTAGGGATCACTGGACAGTGATCAGGAGCAGGATCCCTGGCTGATTTCCCCTCTCTCTCTCACTAACCCAGGGATCACTGGACAGTGATCAGGAGCAGGAACACTGGCTGATTTCCCCTCTCTCTCTCTCTCTGACCGAGGGATCACTGGACACTGATCAGGGGCAGGGACCCAGGCTCATTTCCCGCTTCGCTCTCTAACCCAGGGATCACTGGACAGTGATCAGGAGCATGAATCCTGGCTGATTTCCTCCCTCTCTCTCTAACCTAGGGATCACTGGACAGTGATCAGGATCAGGAACCCTGGCTGATTTCCCCTCTCTCTCCCTAACCCAGGGATCACTGGACAGTGAACAGGTGCATGAATCCTGGCAGATTTCCTCCCTCTCTCTCTAACCTAGGGATCCCTGGAGAGTGATCAGGAGCAGGAACCCTGGCTGATTTCCTCTCTCTAAACCAGGGATCACTGTACAGTGATCAGGAGCAGGAACCCTGGTTGATTTCCCCTCTCTCTCTCTCACCCAGGGATCACTGGACAGTGATCAGGAGCAGGAAAACTGGCTAATTTCTCCTCTCTCTCTCTCTCTCTCTGATCCAGGGATCACTGGACAGTTATCAGGAGCAGGAAACCTTGCTGAATTACCCTCTCTCTCTCTCTCTGACCCAGGGATCACTGGACAGTGATCAGGAGCAGGAACCCTGGCTGCTTTGCCCTCTTTCTCTCTAACCCAGGGATCACTGGAAGGGGATCAGGAGCAGGAACCCTGGCTGATTCCCCTCTCTCTCTCTCTCTAACCCAGGGATCACTGGACAGTGATCAGGAGCAGGAACCCTGGCTGTTTTCATCTCTCTCTCTCTCTAACACAGGAATCACTGGACAGTGATAACGATCAGGAACCATGGCTGAATTCCCTCTCTCTCACTCTCTCTATCCCAGGGATCACTGGAAGGGGATCAGGAGCAGGAGCCCTGGCTGATTTCCCCTCTCTCTCTCTCTAACCCAGGGATCACTGGACAGTGATCAGGAGCAGGAACCCTGGCTGATTTCCAGTCTCTCTCTAACCCGGGGATCACTGGACAGTGATCGAGAGCAGTAACCCTGGCTGATTTCCACTCTCTCTCTAACCCATGGATCATTGGACAGTGATCAGAAGGATGAAGCCTGGCTGATTTCCCCACACTCTCTCTCTAACCCAGGGATCACTGGACAGTGTTCACGAGCAGGAACCCTGGCTGATTTCCCCTCTCTAACGCAGGGCTCACTGGACAGTGATCAGTAGCAGGAACCCTGGCTGATTTCCCCTCTCTCTCTCTAACACAGGGATCACTGGACAGTGATCAGGAGCAGGAAACCTCGCTGATTTCCCCTCTCTCTCTAACCCAGGGATCACTGGACAGTGATAAGGAGCAGGAACCCTGGCTGATTACCCCTCTCTCTCTCTCACTAACCCAGGGATCACTGGACAGTCATCAGGAGCAGGAAACCTGGCTGATTTCCCCTCTCTCTCTATCTCTCTCTATCCCAGGATTCACTGGACATGGAAAAGGAGCAGGAACCCTGGCTGATTTCGACTCTCTCTCTCTCACTCTCTATTTCCCAGGGATCACTGGACAGTGATCAGGAGCAGGAACCCTGGCTGATTTTCCCTTTCTCTCTCTCTCTGCGCCAGGGATCAATGGACAGTGATCAGGAGGAGGAACCCTGGCTGATTTCCCCTCTCTCTCTTTCTCTCTATCCCAGGATTCACTGGACAGGGATCAGGAGCAGGATCCCTGGCTGATTTCCCCTCTCTCTCTCACTAACCCAGGGATCACTGGACAGTGATCAGGAGCAGGAACACTGGCTGATTTCCCCTCTCTCTCTCTCTCTGACCGAGGGATCACTGGACACTGATCAGGGGCAGGGACCCAGGCTCATTTCCCGCTTCGCTCTCTAACCCAGGGATCACTGGACAGTGATCAGGAGCATGAATCCTGGCTGATTTCCTCCCTCTCTCTCTAACCTAGGGATCACTGGACAGTGATCAGGATCAGGAACCCTGGCTGATTTCCCCTCTCTCTCCCTAACCCAGGGATCACTGGACAGTGAACAGGTGCATGAATCCTGGCAGATTTCCTCCCTCTCTCTCTAACCTAGGGATCCCTGGAGAGTGATCAGGAGCAGGAACCCTGGCTGATTTCCTCTCTCTAAACCAGGGATCACTGTACAGTGATCAGGAGCAGGAACCCTGGTTGATTTCCCCTCTCTCTCTCTAACCCAGGGATCACTGGACAGTGATCAGGAGCAGGAAAACTGGCTAATTTCTCCTCTCTCTCTCTCTCTCTCTGATCCAGGGATCACTGGACAGTTATCAGGAGCAGGAAACCTTGCTGAATTACCCTCTCTCTCTCTCTCTGACCCAGGGATCACTGGACAGTGATCAGGAGCAGGAACCCTGGCTGCTTTGCCCTCTTTCTCTCTAACCCAGGGATCACTGGAAGGGGATCAGGAGCAGGAACCCTGGCTGATTCCCCTCTCTCTCTCTCTCTAACCCAGGGATCACTGGACAGTGATCAGGAGCAGGAACCCTGGCTGTTTTCATCTCTCTCTCTCTCTAACACAGGAATCACTGGACAGTGATAACGATCAGGAACCATGGCTGAATTCCCTCTCTCTCACTCTCTCTATCCCAGGGATCACTGGAAGGGGATCAGGAGCAGGAGCCCTGGCTGATTTCCCCTCTCTCTCTCTCTAACCCAGGGATCACTGGACAGTGATCAGGAGCAGGAACCCTGGCTGATTTCCAGTCTCTCTCTAACCCGGGGATCACTGGACAGTGATCGAGAGCAGTAACCCTGGCTGATTTCCACTCTCTCTCTAACCCATGGATCATTGGACAGTGATCAGAAGGATGAAGCCTGGCTGATTTCCCCACACTCTCTCTCTAACCCAGGGATCACTGGACAGTGTTCACGAGCAGGAACCCTGGCTGATTTCCCCTCTCTAACGCAGGGCTCACTGGACAGTGATCAGTAGCAGGAACCCTGGCTGATTTCCCCTCTCTCTCTCTAACACAGGGATCACTGGACAGTGATCAGGAGCAGGAAACCTCGCTGATTTCCCCTCTCTCTCTAACCCAGGGATCACTGGACAGTGATAAGGAGCAGGAACCCTGGCTGATTACCCCTCTCTCTCTCTCACTAACCCAGGGATCACTGGACAGTCATCAGGAGCTGGAAACCTGGCTGATTTCCCCTCTCTCTCTCTCTCTCTATCCGAGGATTCACTGGACAGGGAAAAGGAGCAGGAACCCTGGCTGATTTCGACTCTCTCTCTCTCACTCTCTATTTCCCAGGGATCACTGGACAGTGATCAGGAGCAGGAACCCTGGCTGATTTTCCCTTTCTCTCTCTCTCTGCGCCAGGGATCAATGGACAGTGATCAGGAGGAGGAACCCTGGCTGATTTCCCCTCTCTCTCTTTCTCTCTATCCCAGGATTCACTGGACAGGGATCAGGAGCAGGAACCCTGGCTGATTTCGACTCTCTCTCTCTCACTCTCTATTTCCCAGGGATCAATGGACAGTGATCAGGAGCAGGAACCCTGGCTGATTTCTCCTTTCTCTCTCTCTCTGCACCAGGGATCACTGGACAGTGATCAGGAGCAGGAATCCTGGCTGATTTCGACTCTCTCTCTCTCATTCTCTATTTCCCAGGGATCAATGGACAGGAATCAGTAGCAGGAATCCTGGCTGATTTCACCTCTCTATGTCTAACCCAGGGATCATTGGACAGTGATGAGGAGCAGGAACCTTGGCTGATTTCCCCAATCTCTCTAACCCAAGGATCACTGGACAGTGATCAGGAGCAGGAACCCTGGCTGACCTCCCCTCTCTCTCTCTCTAACCCAGGGATCACTGGAGAGTGATCAGGAGGATCAACCCTGGCTGATTTCCCCTCTCTCTCTCTCTCTCTAACCCAGGGATCACTGGACTGTGATCAGGAGCAGGAACCTGGCTGATTTCCCCTCTCTCTCTCTAAACCAGGGGTCACTGGACAGTGATCAGGAGCAGGAACCCTTGGTAATTTCCCCTCTCCCTCTAACCCAGGGATCACTGGACAGTGATCAGGAGCAGGAACGCTGGCTGATTTCCTCTCTCTCTCTCTAAACCAGGGATCACTTGACAGTGATCAAGAGCCTGAATCCTGGCTGATTTCGTCCCTCTCTCTCTAACCCAGGGATCACTGGACAGTGATCAGGAGCAGGAACCCTGGCTGATTTCCCCTCTCTCTCTCTAACCCAGGGATCAATGGAAAGTGATCAGGAGCAGGAACACTGGCTGATTTCCCCTCTCTCTCTCTAAACCAGGGGTCACTGGACAGTGATCAGGAGCAGGAACCCTTGGTGATTTCCCCTCTCCCTCTAACCCAGGGATCACTGGACAGTGATCAGGAGCAGGAACGCTGGATGATTTCCTCTCTCTCTCTCTAAACCAGGGATCACTTGACAGTGATCAAGAGCATGAATCCTGGCTGATTTCGTCCCTCTCTCTCTAACCCAGGGATCACTGGACAGTGATCAGGAGCAGGAACCCTGGCTGATTTCCCCTCTCTCTCTCTAACCCAGGGATCAATGGAAAGTGATCAGGAGCAGGAACACTGGCTGATTTCCCCTCTCTCTCTCTCTCTCTCTGACCGAGGGATCACTGGACACTGATCAGGAGCAGGAACCCTGGATGATTTCCCCTCTCTAACGCAGGGCTCACTGGACAGTGATCACTAGCAGGAACCTTGGCTGATTTCCCCTCTCTCTCTCTCTTTGACAGGGATCACTGGACAGTGATCAGGTGCAGGAACCCTGGCTGATTTCCCCTCTCTCTCTCTAACCCAGGGATCACTGGACATTGATCAGGAGCAGGAACCCTGGCTGATTTCCCCACTCTCTCTCTCTCTAACCCAGGGATCACTGGACAGAGATCAGGAGCAGGAACCCTGGCTGATTTCCCCTCTCTCTCTCTCCCTAACCCAGGGATCCCTGGACAGTGATCAGGAGCTGGAACCCTGGCTGATTTCATCTCTCTCTCTCTCTAACCCAGGGATCACTGGACTGTGATCAGGAGCAGGAACACAGGCTGATATCCCCACTCTCTCTGACCCAGGGATCACTGGACAGTGATCAGGAGGATGAACACTGGCTGATTTCCCCAGTCTCTCTCTCTAACCCAGGGATCACTGGACAATGATCAAGAGCATGAATCCTGGCTGATTTCCTCCCTCTCTCTCTAACCCAGGGCTCACTGGACAGTGATGAGGAGCAGGAACACTGGCTGATTTCCTCTCTCTCTCTCTCTGACCAAGGGATCACTGGACAGTGATCAGGAGCAGGAGCCCTGGCTGATTTCCCCCCTCGCTCTCTAATCCAGGGATCAACGGACAGTGATCAGGAGCAGGAACCCTGGCTGATTTCCCTTCTCTGTCTCCAACCCAGGGATCACTGGACAGTGATAAAGAGCAGGAACCATGGCAGATTTCACCCTCTCTCTAACCCAGGGATCACTGGACAGTGATCAGGAGGATGAACACTGGCTGATTTCCCCTCTCTCTCTCTCTCTGACCGAGGGATCACTGGACACTGATCAGGGGCAGGGACCCAGGCTCATTTCCCGCTTCGCTCTCTAACCCAGGGATCACTGGACAGTGATCAGGAGCATGAATCCTGGCTGATTTCCTCCCTCTCTCTCTAACCTAGGGATCACTGGACAGTGATCAGGATCAGGAACCCTGGCTGATTTCCCCTCTCTCTCCCTAACCCAGGGATCACTGGACAGTGAACAGGTGCATGAATCCTGGCAGATTTCCTCCCTCTCTCTCTAACCTAGGGATCCCTGGAGAGTGATCAGGAGCAGGAACCCTGGCTGATTTCCTCTCTCTAAACCAGGGATCACTGTACAGTGATCAGGAGCAGGAACCCTGGTTGATTTCCTCTCTCTCTCTCTAACCCAGGGATCACTGGACAGTGATCAGGAGCAGGAACACTGGCTAATTTCCCCTCTCTCTCTCTGATCCAGGGATCACTGGACAGTGATCAGGAGCAGGAAACCTTGCTGAATTACCCTCTCTCTCTCTCTCTGACCCAGGGATCACTGGACAGTGATCAGGAGCAGGCACCCTGGCTGCTTTGCCCTCTTTCTCTCTAACCCAGGGATCACTGGAAGGGTATCAGGAGCAGGAACCCTGGCTGATTTCCCCTCTCTCTCTCTCTCTAACCCAGGGATCACTGGACAGTGATAAGGAGCAGGGACAATGGCGGATTTCCCCTCCCTCTCTAACCCAGGGATCACTGGACAGTGATCAGGAGCAGGAACCCTGGCTGTTTTCATCTCTCTCTCTCTCTAACACAGGAATCACTGGACAGTGATAACGATCAGGAACCATGGCTGAATTCCCTCTCTCTCACTCTCTCTATCCCAGGGATCACTGGAAGGGGATCAGGAGCAGGAGCCCTGGCTGATTTCCCCTCTCTCTCTCTCTAACCCAGGGATCACTGGACAGTGATCAGGAGCAGGAACCCTGGCTGATTTCCAGTCTCTCTCTAACCCGGGGATCAATGGACAGTGATCGAGAGCAGTAACCCTGGCTGATTTCCACTCTCTCTCTAACCCATGGATCATTGGACAGTGATCAGAAAGATGAAGCCTGGCTGATTTCCCCACACTCTCTCTCTAACCCAGGGATCACTGGACAGTGTTCACGAGCAGGAACCCTGGCTGATTTCCCCTCTCTAACGCAGGGCTCACTGGACAGTGATCAGTAGCAGGAACCCTGGCTGATTTCCCCTCTCTCTCTCTAACACAGGGATCACTGGACAGTGATCAGGAGCAGGAACCCTGGCTGATTTTCCCTTTCTCTCTCTCTCTGCGCCAGGGATCACTGGACAGTGATCAGGAGCAGGAACCCTGGCTGATTTCCCCTCTCTCTCTTTCTCTCTATCCCAGGATTCACTGGACAGGGATCAGGAGCAGGAACCCTGGCTGATTTCGACTCTCTCTCTCTCACTCTCTATTTCCCAGGGATCAATGGACAGTGATCAGGAGCAGGAACCCTGGCTGATTTCTCCTTTCTCTCTCTCTCTGCACCAGGGATCACTGGACAGTGATCAGGAGCAGGAATCCTGGCTGATTTCGACTCTCTCTCTCTCATTCTCTATTTCCCAGGGATCAATGGACAGGAATCAGGAGCAGGAATCCTGGCTGATTTCGACTCTGTCTCTCTCACTCTCTATTTCCCAGATATCAATGGACAGTGATCAGGAGCAGCAACCTTGGCTGACTTCACCTCTCTATGTCTAACCCAGGGATCATTGGACAGTGATGAGGAGCAGGAACCTTGGCTGATTTCCCCAATCTCTCTAACCCAAGGATCACTGGACAGTGATCAGGAGCAGGAACCCTGGCTGACCTCCCCTCTCTCTCTCTCTAACCCAGGGATCACTGGAGAGTGATCAGGAGGATCAACCCTGGCTGATTTCCCCTCTCTCTCTCTCTCTCTAACCCAGGGATCACTGGACTGTGATCAGGAGCAGGAACCTGGCTGATTTCCCCTCTCTCTCTCTAAACCAGGGGTCACTGGACAGTGATCAGGAGCAGGAACCCTTGCTGATTTCCCCTCTCCCTCTAACCCAGGGATCACTGGACAGTGATCAGGAGCAGGAACGCTGGCTGATTTCCTCTCTCTCGCTCTAAACCAGGGATCACTTGACAGTGATCAAGAGCATGAATCCTGGCTGATTTCGTCCCTCTCTCTCTAACCCAGGGATCACTGGACAGTGATCAGGAGCAGGAACCCTGGCTGATTTCCCCTCTCTCTCTCTAACCCAGGGATCAATGGAAAGTGATCAGGAGCAGGAACACTGGCTGATTTCCCCTCTCTCTCTCTCTCTCTCTGACCGAGGGATCACTGGACACTGATCAGGAGCAGGAACCCTGGATGATTTCCCCTCTCTAACGCAGGGCTCACTGGACAGTGATCACTAGCAGGAACCTTGGCTGATTTCCCCTCTCTCTCTCTCTTTGACAGGGATCACTGGACAGTGATCAGGTGCAGGAACCCTGGCTGATTTCCCCTCTCTCTCTCTAACCCAGGGATCACTGGACATTGATCAGGAGCAGGAACCCTGGCTGATTTCCCCACTCTCTCTCTCTCTAACCCAGGGATCACTGGACAGAGATCAGGAGCAGGAACCCTGGCTGATTTCCCCTCTCTCTCTCTCCCTAACTCAGGGATCCCTGGACAGTGATCAGGAGCTGGAACCCTGGCTGATTTCATCTCTCTCTCTCTCTAACCCAGGGATCACTGGACTGTGATCAGGAGCAGGAACACAGGCTGATATCCCCACTCTCTCTGACCCAGGGATCACTGGACAGTGATCAGGAGGATGAACACTGGCTGATTTCCCCAGTCTCTCTCTCTAACCCAGGGATCACTGGACAATGATCAAGAGCATGAATCCTGGCTGATTTCCTCCCTCTCTCTCTAACCCAGGGATCACTGGACAGTGATGAGGAGCAGGAACACTGGCTGATTTCCTCTCTCTCTCTCTCTGACCAAGGGATCACTGGACAGTGATCAGGAGCAGGAGCCCTGGCTGATTTCCCCCCTCGCTCTCTAATCCAGGGATCAACGGACAGTGATCAGGAGCAGGAACCCTGGCTGATTTCCCTTCTCTGTCTCCAACCCAGGGATCACTGGACAGTGATAAAGAGCAGGAACCATGGCAGATTTCACCCTCTCTCTAACCCAGGGATCACTGGACAGTGATCAGGAGGATGAACACTGGCTGATTTCCCCTCTCTCTCTCTCTCTGACCGAGGGATCACTGGACACTGATCAGGGGCAGGGACCCAGGCTCATTTCCCGCTTCGCTCTCTAACCCAGGGATCACTGGACAGTGATCAGGAGCAGGAACCCTGGCTGATTTCCTCTCTCTAAACCAGGGATCACTGTACAGTGATCAGGAGCAGGAACCCTGGTTGATTTCCCCTCTCTCTCTCTAACCCAGGGATCACTGGACAGTGATCAGGAGCAGGAACACTGGCTAATTTCTCCTCTCTCTCTCTCTCTCTCTGATCCAGGGATCACTGGACAGTTATCAGGAGCAGGAAACCTTGCTGAATTACCCTCTCTCTCTCTCTCTGACCCAGGGATCACTGGACAGTGATCAGGAGCAGGAACCCTGGCTGCTTTGCCCTCTTTCTCTCTAACCCAGGGATCACTGGAAGGGGATCAGGAGCAGGAACCCTGGCTGATTCCCCTCTCTCTCTCTCTCTAACCCAGGGATCACTGGACAGTGATAAGGAGCAGGGACAATGGCGGATTTCCCCTCCCTCTCTAACCCAGGGATCACTGGACAGTGATCAGGAGCAGGAACCCTGGCTGTTTTCATCTCTCTCTCTCTCTAACACAGGAATCACTGGACAGTGATAACGATCAGGAACCATGGCTGAATTCCCTCTCTCTCACTCTCTCTATCCCAGGGATCACTGGAAGGGGATCAGGAGCAGGAGCCCTGGCTGATTTCCCCTCTCTCTCTCTCTAACCCAGGGATCACTGGACAGTGATCAGGAGCAGGAACCCTGGCTGATTTCCAGTCTCTCTCTAACCCGGGGATCACTGGACAGTGATCGAGAGCAGTAACCCTGGCTGATTTCCACTCTCTCTCTAACCCATGGATCATTGGACAGTGATCAGAAGGATGAAGCCTGGCTGATTTCCCCACACTCTCTCTCTAACCCAGGGATCACTGGACAGTGTTCACGAGCAGGAACCCTCGCTGATTTCCCCTCTCTAACGCAGGGCTCACTGGACAGTGATCAGTAGCAGGAACCCTGGCTGATTTCCCCTCTCTCTCTCTAACACAGGGATCACTGGACAGTGATCAGGAGCAGGAAACCTCGCTGATTTCCCCTCTCTCTCTAACCCAGGGATCACTGGACAGTGATAAGGAGCAGGAACCCTGGCTGATTACCCCTCTCTCTCTCTCACTAACCCAGGGATCACTGGACAGTCATCAGGAGCAGGAAACCTGGCTGATTTCCCCTCTCTCTCTCTAACCCAGGGATCAATGGAAAGTGATCAGGAGCAGGAACACTGGCTGATTTCCCCTCTCTCTCTCTCTCTCTCTGACCGAGGGATCACTGGACACTGATCAGGAGCAGGAACCCTGGATGATTTCCCCTCTCTAACGCAGGGCTCACTGGACAGTGATCACTAGCAGGAACCTTGGCTGATTTCCCCTCTCTCTCTCTCTTTGACAGGGATCACTGGACAGTGATCAGGTGCAGGAACCCTGGCTGATTTCCCCTCTCTCTCTCTAACCCAGGGATCACTGGACATTGATCAGGAGCAGGAACCCTGGCTGATTTCCCCACTCTCTCTCTCTCTAACCCAGGGATCACTGGACAGAGATCAGGAGCAGGAACCCTGGCTGATTTCCCCTCTCTCTCTCTCCCTAACTCAGGGATCCCTGGACAGTGATCAGGAGCTGGAACCCTGGCTGATTTCATCTCTCTCTCTCTCTAACCCAGGGATCACTGGACAGTGATCAGGAGCAGAAACCTGGCTGATTTTCCTCTCTCTCTCTCTAACCCAGGGATCACTGGACAGTGATCAGGAGCAGGAACCCTGGCTGATTTCCCCTCTCTCTCTCTAACCCAGGGATCACTGGACAGTGATCAGGAGCAGGAACCCTGGCTGATTTCCCCTCTCTCTCTAACCCAGGGATCACTGGACAGTGATCAGGAGCAGGAACCCTGGCTGATTTCCCCCTCTCTCTCTAACCCAGGGATCACTGGACAGTGATCAGGAGCAGGAACCCTGGCTGATTTCCCCTCTCTCTCTCTCTAACCCAGGGATCACTGGACAGTGATCAGGAGCAGGAACCCTGGCTGATTTCCCTCTCTCTCTCTCTAACCCAGGGATCACTGGACAGTGATCAGGAGCAGGAACCCTGGCTGATTTCCCTCTCTCTCTCTAACCCAGGGATCACTGGACAGTGATCAGGAGCAGGAACCCTGGCTGATTTCCCCTCTCTCTCTCTCTAACCCAGGGATCACTGGACAGTGATCAGGAGCAGGAACCCTGGCTGATTTCCCTCTCTCTCTCTCTAACCCAGGGATCACTGGACAGTGATCAGGAGCAGGAACCCTGGCTGATTTCCCCTCTCTCTCTCTCTAACCCAGGGATCACTGGACAGTGATCAGGAGCAGGAACCCTGGCTGATTTCCCCCTCTCTCTCTCTAACCCAGGGATCACTGGACAGTGATCAGGAGCAGGAACCCTGGCTGATTTCCTCTCTCTCTCTAACCCAGGAATCACTGGACAGTGATCAGGAGCAGGAACCCTGGCTGATTTCCCCTCTCTCTCTCTCTACCCCAGGGATCACTGGACAGTGATCAGGAGCAGGAACCCTGGCTGATTTCCCCTCTCTCTCTAACCCAGGGATCACTGGACAGTGATCAGGAGCAGGAACCCTGGCTGATTTCCCCTCTCTCTCTCTAACCCAGGGATCACTGGACAGTGATCAGGAGCAGGAACCCTGGCTGATTTCCCTCTCTCTCTCTAACCAAGGGATCACTGGACAGTGATCAGGAGCAGGAACCCTGGCTGATTTCCCCTCTCTCTCTCTAACCCAGGGATCACTGGACAGTGATCAGGAGCAGGAACCCTGGCTGATTTCCCCTCTCTCTCTCTCTCTAACCCAGGGATCACTGGACAGTGATCAGGAGCAGGAACCCTGGCTGATTTCCCCTCTCTCTCTCTAACCCAGGGATCACTGGACAGTGATCAGGAGCAGGAACCCTGGCTGATTTCCCCTCTCTCTCCCTCTCTAACCCAGGGATCACTGGACAGTGATCAGGAGCAGGAACCCTGGCTGATTTCCCCTCTCTCTCTCTCTCTAACCCAGGGATCACTGGACAGTTATCAGGAGCAGGAACCCTGGCTGATGTTGCCTCTCTCTAACCCAGGGATCACTGGACAGTGATCAGGAGCAGGAACCCTGGCTGATTTCCCCTCTCTCTCTCTCTAACCCAGGGATCACTGGACAGTGATCAGGAGCAGGAACCCTGGCTGATTTCCCTTCTCTCTCTCTCTCTCTAACCCAGGGATCACTGGACAGTGATCAGGAGCAGGAACCCTGGCTGATTTCCCCTCTCTCTCTCTCTTAACCAGGGATCACTGGACAGTGATCAGGAGCAGGAACCCTGGCTGATTTCACTTCTCTCTCTCTAACCCAGGAATCACTGGACAGTGATCAGGAGCAGGAACTCTGGCTGATTTCCCCTCGCTCTCTCTCTAACCCTGGGATCACTGGACAGTGATCAGGAGCTGGAACACTGGCTGATTTCCCCTCTCTCTCTAACCCAAGGGATCACTGGACAGTGATCAGGAGCACGAAACCTGGCTGATTTCCCTCTCTCTCTCTAACCCAGGGATCACTGGACAGTGTTCAGGAACAGGAACCTTGGCTGATTTCACCACTCTCTCTCTCTAACCCAGGGATCACTGGACAGTGATCAGGAGCAGGGACCCTGGCTGATTTCCCCTCTCTCTCTCTCTCTAACCCAGGGATCACTGGACAGTGATCAGGAGCAGGAACCCTGGCTGATTTCCCCTCTCTCTCTCTAACCCAGGGATCACTGGACAGTGATCAGGAGCAGGAACCCTGGCTGATTTTCTCTCTCTCTCTCTAACCCAGGGGATCACTGGACAGTGATCAGGAGCAGGAACCCTGGCTGATTTCCCTCTCTCTCTCTAACCCAGGGATCACTGGACAGTGATCAGGAGCAGGAACCCTGGCTGATTTCCCCCCTCTCTCTCTAACCCAGGGATCACTGGACAGTGATCAGGAGCAGGAACCCTGGCTGATTTCCCTGCTCTCTCTCTCTGACCCAGGGATCACTGGACAGTGATCAGGAGCAGGAAACCTGGCTGATTTCCCATCTCTCTCTAACCAGGGATCACTGGACAGTGTTCAGGAGCAGGAATCCTGGCTGATTTCCCCTCTCTCTCTCTCTCTAACCCAGGGATCACTGGACAGTGATCAGGAGCAGGAACCCTGGCTGATTTTCTCTCTCTCTCTCTCTAACCCAGGGATCACTGGACAGTGATCAGGAGCAGGAACCCTGGCTGATTTCTCCTCTCTCTCTCTCAAATGCAGGGATCACTGGACAGTGATCAGGAGCACGAACCCCGGCTGATTCCCTCTCTCTCTCTAACCCAGGGATCACTGGACAGTGATCAGGAGCAGGAACCCTGGCTGATTTCCCCTCTCTCTCTCTCTAACCCAGGGATCACTGGACAGTGATCAGGAGCAGGAACCCTGGCTGATTTCCCCTCTCTCTCTCTCTCTAACCCAGGGATCACTGGACAGTGATCAGGAGCAGGAACCCTGGCTGATTTCCCCTCTCTCTCTCTCTAACCCAGGGATCACTGGACAGTGATCAGGAGCAGGAACCCTGGCTGATTTCCCCTCTCTCTAACCCAGGGATCACTGGACAGTGATCAGGAGCAGGAACCCTGGCTGATTTACCCCCTCTCTAACCCAGGGATCACTGGACAGTGATCAGGAGCAAGATAATTGGCTGATTTTCCCTCTCTCTCTCAAACCCAGGGATCACTGGACAGTGATCAGGAGCAGGAAACCTGAATGTTTTCCCCGCTGTCTCTCTAACCCAGGGATCACTGGACAGTGATCAGGAGCAGGAAACCTGGCTGATTTCCCTCTCTCTCTCTAACCCAGGGATCACTGGACAGTGATCAGGAGCAGGAACCCTGGCTGATTTCCCTCTCTCTCTAACCCAGGGATCACTGGACAGTGATCAGGAGCAGGAACCCTGGCTGATTTCCCCTCTCTCTCTCTAACCCAGGGATCACTGGACAGTGATCAGGAGCAGGAACCCTGGCTGATTTCCCCTCTCTCTCTCTCTAACCCAGGGATCACTGGACAGTGATCAGGAGCAGGAACCCTGGCTGATTTCCTCTCTCTCTCTCTCTAACCCAGGGATCACTGGACAGTGATCAGGAGCAGGAACCCTGGCTGATTTCCCCTCTCTCTCTAACCCAGGGATCACTGGACAGTGATCAGGAGCAGGAACCCTGGCTGATTTCCTCTCTCTCTCTCTAACCCAGGGATCACTGGACAGTGATCAGGAGCAGGAACCCTGGCTGATTTCCTCTCTCTCTCTCTACCACAGGGATCACTGGACAGTGATCAGGAGCAGGAACCCTGGCTGATTTCCCCTCTCTCTCTCTAACCCAGGGATCACTGGACAGTGATCAGGAAGAGGAACACTGGCTGATTTCCTCTCTCTCTCTGAACCAGGGATCACTGGACAGTGATCAGGAGCAGGAACCCTGGCTGATAAACTCTCTCTCTCTCTAACCAGGGATCACTGGACAGTGATCAGGAGCAGGAACCCTGGCTGATTTCCCCTCTCTCTCTCTCTAACCCAGGGATCACTGGACAGTGATCAGGAGCAGGAACCCTGGCTGATTTCCCCTCTCTCTCTCTAACCCAGGGATCACTGGACAGTGATCAGGAGCAGGAACCCTGGCTGATTTCCCCTCTCTCTCTCTAACCCAGGGATCACTGGACAGTGATCAGGAGCAGGAACCCTGGCTGATTTCCCCTCTCTCTCTCTAACCCAGGGATCACTGGACAGTGATCAGGAGCAGGAACCCTGGCTGATTTCCCCTCTCTCTCTAACCCAGGGATCACTGGACAGTGATCAGGAGCAGGAACCCTGGCTGATTTCCTCTCTCTCTCTCTAACCCAGGGATCACTGGACAGTGATCAGGAGCAGGAACCCTGGCTGATTTCCTCTCTCTCTCTCTAACCCAGGGATCACTGGACAGTGATCAGGAGCAGGTACCCTGGCTGATTTCCCTCTCTCTCTCTCTAACCCAGGGATCACTGGACAGTGATCAGGAGCAGGAACCCTGGCTGATTTCCCCTCTCTCTCTCTAACCCAGGGATCACTGGACAGTGATCAGGAGCAGGAACCCTGGCTGATTTCCTCTCTCTCTCTCTCTAACCCAGGGATCACTGGACAGTGATCAGGAGCAGGAACCCTGGCTGATTTCCTCTCTCTCTCTCTCTAACCCAGGGATCACTGGACAGTGATCAGGAGCAGGAACCCTGGCCGATTTCTGCTCTCTCTCTCTAATCCCGGGATCACTGGGCAATGATCAGGTGCAGGTACCCTGGCTGATTTCCCTCTCTCTCTCTAACCCAGGGATCACTGGACAGTGATCAGGAGCAGGAACCCTGGCTGATTCCACTCTCTCTCTCTAACCCAGGGATCACTGGACAGTGATCAGGAGCAGGAACCCTGGCTGATTTCCCCTCTCTCTCTAACCCAGGGATCACTGGACAGTGATCAGGAGCAGGAACCCTGGCTGATTTCTCCTCTCTCTCTAACCCAGGGATCACTGGACAGTGATCAGGAGCAGGAACCCTGGCTGATTTCCCCTCTCTCTCTAACCCAGGGATCACTGGACAGTGATCAGGAGCAGGAACCCTGGCTGATTTCCCCTCTCTCTCTCTAACCCAGGGATCACTGGACAGTGATCAGGAGCAGGAACCCTGGCTGATTTCCTCTCTCTAACCCAGGGATCACTGGACAGTGATCAGGAGCAGGAACCCTGGCTGATTTCCCCTCTCTCTCTAACCCAGGGATCACTGGACAGTGATCAGGAGCAGGAACCCTGGCTGATTTCCACTCTCTCTCTCTAACCAGGGATCACTGGACAGTGATCAGGAGCAGGAACCCTGGCCGATTTCCCTCTCTCTCTCTCTAACCCAGGGATCACTGGACAGTGATCAGGAGCAGGAACCCTGGCTGATTTCATCTCTCTCTCTAACACAGGGATCACTGGACAGTGATCAGGAGCAGGAACCCTGGCTGATTTCCCCTCTCTCTCTAACCCAGGGATCACTGGACAGTGATCAGGAGCAGGAACTCTGGCTGCTTTCCCCTCGCTCTCTCTCTAACGCAGGGATCACTGGACAGTGATCAGGAGCCGGAATCCTGGCTAATTTCCCCTCGCTCTCTCTTAACCAGGGATCACTGGACAGTGATCAGGAGCAGGAACCCTGGGTGATTTCTCCTCTTTCTCTCTCTCTATAACCCAGGGATCACTGGACAGTGATCAGGAGCAGGAACCCTGGCTGATTTCCCCTCTCTCTCTCCAACCCAGGGATCACTGGACAGTGATCAGGAGCAGGAACCCTCGCTAATTTCAAATCTCTCTCTCTTTCTAACACAGGGATCACTGGACAGTGATCAAGATCAGGAACCCTGGCTGATTTCCCCCCTCTCTCTCTCTCTAACCCAGGGATCACTGGACAGTGATCAGGAGCAGGAACCCTGGCTGATTTCCTCTCTCTCTCTCTAACCCAGGGATCACTGGACAGTGATCAGGAGCAGGAACCCTGGCTGATTTCCCCCCTCTCTCTCTCTCTAACCCAGGGATCACTGGACAGTGATCAGGAGCAGGAACCCTGGCTGATTTCCAATCTGTCTCTCTCTGTAACCCAGGGATCACTGGACAGTGATCAGGAGCAGGAACCCTGGCTGATTTCCCCTCTCTCTCTCTCTAACCCAGGGATCACTGGACAGTGATCAGGAGCAGGAACCCTGGCTGATTTCCCCTCTCTCTCTCTAACCCAGGGATCACTGGACAGTGATCAGGAGCAGGAACCCTGGCTGATTTTCTCTCTCTCTCTCTAACCCAGGGATCACTGGACAGTGATCAGGAGCAGGAACCCTGGCTGATTTCCCCTCTCTCTCTCTCTAACCCAGGGATCACTGGACAGTGATCAGGAGCACGAACCCTGGCTGATTTCCCTCTCTCTCTCTAACCCAGGGATCACTGGACAGTGATCAGGAGCAGGAACCCTGGCTGATTTCCCCTCGCTCTCTCTCTAACCCAGGGATCACTGGACAGTGATCAGGAGCAGGGACCCTGGCTGATTTCCCTCTCCCTCTCTCTCTAACCCAGGGATCACTGGACAGTGATCAGGAGCAGGAACCCTGGCTGATTTTCCCTCTCTCTAACCCAGGGATCACTGGACAGTGATCAGGAGCAGGAACCCTGGCTGATTTTCCCTCTCTCTCTAACCCAGGGATCACTGGACAGTGATCAGGAGCAGGAAACCTGGCTGATTTCCCCTCTCTCTCTCTCTCTAACCCAGGGATCACTGGACAGTGATCAGGAGCAGGAACCCTGGCTGATTTCCTCTCTCTCTCTAACCCAGGGATCACTGGACAGTGATCAGGAGCAGGAACCCTGGCTGATTTCCCTCTCTCTCTCTAACCCAGGGATCACTGGACAGTGATCAGGAGCAGGAACCCTGGCTGATTTCCTCTCTCTCTCTCTAACCCAGGGATCACTGGACAGTGATCAGGAGCAGGAACCCTGGCTGATTCGTCCTCTCTCTCTAACCCAGGGATCACTGGACAGTGATCAGGAGCAGGAAACCTGGCTGATTTCCCCTCTCTCTCTAACCCAGGGATCACTGGACAGTGATCAGGAGCAGGAACCCTGGCTGATTTCCCCTCTCTCTCTCTAACCCAGGGATCACTGGACAGTGATCAGGAGCAGGAACCCTGGCTGATTTCCCCTCTCTCTCTCTCTAACCCAGGGATCACTGGACAGTGATCAGGAGCAGGAACCCTGGCTGATTTAAGCTCTCTCTCTCTCTCTAACCCAGGGATCACTGGACAGTGATCAGGAGCAGGAACCCTGGCTGATTTCCCCTCTCTCTCTAACCCAGGGATCACTGGACAGTGATCAGGAGCAGGAACCCTGGCTGATTTCCCCTCTCTCTCTCTAACCCAGGGATCACTGGACAGTGATCAGGAGCAGGAACCCTGGCTGATTTCCCCTCTCTCTCTCTAACCCAGGGATCACTGGACAGTGATCAGGAGCAGGAACCCTGGCTGATTTCACCTCTCTCTCTCTCTAAACCAGGGATCACTGGACAGTGATCAGGAGCAGGAACCCTGGCTGATTTCCCCTCTCTCTCTCTCTCTAACCCAGGGATCACTGGACAGTGATCAGGAGCAGGAACCCTGGCTGATTTCCCCTCTCTCTCTCTCTAACCCAGGGATCACTGGACAGTGATCAGGAGCAGGAACCCTGGCTGATTTCCTCTCTCTCTCTAACCCAGGAATCACTGGACAGTGATCAGGAGCAGGAACCCTGGCTGATTTCCCCTCTCTCTCTCTACCAGGGATCACTGGACAGTGATCAGGAGCAGGAACCCTGGCTGATTTCCTCTCTCTCTCTCTCTAACCCAGGGATCACTGGACAGTGATCAGGAGCAGGAACCCTGGCTGATTTCCTCTCTCTCTCTCTAACCCAGGGATCACTGGACAGTGATCAGGAGCAGGAACCCTGGCTGATTTCCCCTCTCTCTCTCTCTAACCCAGGGATCACTGGACAGTGATCAGGAGCAGGAACCCTGGCTGATTTCCCCTCTCTCTCTCTAACCCAGGGATCACTGGACAGTGATCAGGAGCAGGAACCCTGGCTGATTTCCCCTCTCTCTCTCTAACCCAGGGATCACTGGACAGTGATCAGGAGCAGGAACCCTGGCTGATTTCCCTCTCTCTCTCTCTAACCCAGGGATCACTGGACAGTGATCAGGAGCAGGAACCCTGGCTGATTTCCCCTCTCTCTCTAAACCAGGGATCACTGGACAGTGATCAGGAGCAGGAACCCTGGCTGATTTCCCCTCTCTCTCTAACCCAGGGATCACTGGACAGTGATCAGGAGCAGGAACCCTGGCTGATTTCCCATCTCTCTCTAACCCAGGGATCACTGGACAGTGATCAGGAGCAGGAACCTGGCTGATTTCCCCTCTCTCTCTAACCCAGGGATCACTGGACAGTGATCAGGAGCAGGAACCCTGGCTGATTTCCCATCTCTCTCTAACCCAGGGATCACTGGACAGTGATCAGGAGCAGGAAACCTGGCTGATTTCCCCTCTCTCTCTCTAACCCAGGGATCACTGGACAGTGATCAGGAGCAGGAACCCTGGCTGATTTCCCCTCTCTCTCTCTCTAACCCAGGGATCACTGGACAGTGATCAGGAGCAGGAACCCTGGCTGATTTCCTCTCTCTCTCTAACCAGGGATCACTGGACAGTGATCAGGAGCAGGAACCCTGGCTGATTTCCCCTCTCTCTCTAACCCAGGGATCACTGGACAGTGATCAGGAGCAGGAACCCTGGCTGATTTCCCCTCTCTCTCTCTCTCTAATCCAGGGATCACTGGACAGTGATCAGGAGCAGGAACCCTGGCTGATTTCCCCTCTCTCTCTCACCCAGGGATCACTGGACAGTGATCAGGAGCAGGAACCCTGGCTGATTTCCCCTCTCTCTCTAACCCAGGGATCACTGGACAGTGATCAGGAGCAGGAACCCTGGCTGATTTTCCCTCTCTCTCTCTAACCCAGGGATCACTGGACAGTGATCAGGAGCAGGAACCCTGGCTGATTTCTCCTCTCTCTCTCTAACCCAGGGATCACTGGACAGTGATCAGGAGCAGGAACCCTGGCTGATTTCCCCTCTCTCTCTCTAACCCAGGGATCACTGGACAGTGATCAGGAGCAGGAACCCTGGCTGATTTCCCTCTCTCTCTCTAACCCAGGGATCACTGGACAGTGATCAGGAGCAGGAACCCTGGCTGATTTCCCCTCTCTCTCTCTCTAACCCAGGGATCACTGGACAGTGATCAGGAGCAGGAACCCTGGCTGATTTCCCCTCTCTCTCTAACCCAGGGATCACTGGACAGTGATCAGGAGCAGGAACCCTGGCTGATTTCCTCTCTCTCTCTCTAACCCAGGGATCACTGGACAGTGATCAGGAGCAGGAACCCTGGCTGATTTCCCCTCTCTCTCTAACCCAGGGATCACTGGACAGTGATCAGGAGCAGGAACCCTGGCTGATTTCCCTCTCTCTCTCTAACCCAGGGATCACTGGACAGTGATCAGGAGCAGGAACCCTGGCTGATTTCCCCTCTCTCTCTCTAACCCAGGGATCACTGGACAGTGATCAGGAGCAGGAACCCTGGCTGATTTCCTCTCTCTCTCTCTCTCTAACCCAGGGATCACTGGACAGTGATCAGGAGCAGGAACCCTGGCTGATTTCCCCTCTCTCTCTAACCCAGGGATCACTGGACAGTGATCAGGAGCAGGAACCCTGGCTGATTTCCTCTCTCTCTCTCTAACCCAGGGATCACTGGACAGTGATCAGGAGCAGGAACCCTGGCTGATTTCCTCTCTCTCTCTCTAACCCAGGGATCACTGGACAGTGATCAGGAGCAGGAACCCTGGCTGATTTCCCCTCTCTCTCTCTCTAACCCAGGGATCACTGGACAGTGATCAGGAGCAGGAACCCTGGCTGATTTCCCCTCTCTCTCTCTCTGACCTAGGGATCACTGGACAGTGATCAGGAGCAGGAACCCTGGCTGATTTCCCCTCTCTCTGTCTCTCTAACACAGGGATCAGTGGACAGTGATCAGGAGCAGGAACCCTGGCTGATTTCCCCTCTCTCTCTCCAACGCAGGGATCACTGGACAGTGATCAGGAGCAGGAACCCTGGCTGATTTCCCCTCTCTCTAACCCAGGGATCACTGGACAGTGATCAGGAGCAGGAACCCTGGCTGATTTCCCCTCTCTCTGTCTCTCTAACACAGGGATCAGTGGACAGTGATCAGGAGCAGGAACCCTGGCTGATTTCCCCTCTCTCTCTCTCTCTAACCCAGGGATCACTGGACAGTGATCAGGAGCAGGAACCCTGGCTGATTTCCCCTCTCTCTCTAACCCAGGGATCACTGGACAGTGATCAGGAGCAGGAACCCTGGCTGATTTCTTCTCTCTCTAACCCAGGGATCACTGGACAGTGATCAGGAGCAGGAACCCTGGCTGATTTCCTCTCTCTCTCTCTCTAACCCAGGGATCACTGGACAGTGATCAGGAGCAGGAACCCTGGCTGATTTCCCCTCTCTCTCTCTAACCCAGGGATCACTGGACAGTGATCAGGAGCAGGAACCCTGGCTGATTTCCTCTCTCTCTCTAACCCAGGGATCACTGGACAGTGATCAGGAGCAGGAACCCTGGCTGATTTCCCTCTCTCTCTCTCTCAACCCAGGGATCACTGGACAGTGATCAGGAGCAGGAACCCTGGCTGATTTCCCCTCTCTCTCTCTAACCCAGGGATCACTGGACAGTGATCAGGAGCAGGAACCCTGGCTGATTTCCCTCTCTCTCTCTAACCCAGGGATCACTGGACAGTGATCAGGAGCAGGAACCCTGGCTGATTTCCCCTCTCTCTCTCTAACCCAGGGATCACTGGACAGTGATCAGGAGCAGGAACCCTGGCTGATTTCCCCTCTCTCTCTCTCTCTAACCAGGGATCACTGGACAGTGATCAGGAGCAGGAACCCTGGCTGATTCTCTCTCTCTCTCTCTCTAACCCAGGGATCACTGGACAGTGATCAGGAGCAGGAACCCTGGCTGAATTCCCCTCTCTCTCTCTCTACCAGGGATCACTGGACAGTGATCAGGAGCAGGAACCCTGGCTGATTTCCCATCTCTCTCTAAACCAGGGATCACTGGACAGTGATCAGGAGCAGGAACCCTGGCTGATTTCACCTTTCTCTCTCTCTAACCCAGGGATCACTGGACAGTGATCAGGAGCAGGAACCCTGGCTGATTTCCCCTCTCTCTCTCTCTCTAACCCAGGGATCACTGGACAGTGATCAGGAGCAGGAACCCTGGCTGATTTCCCCTCTCTCTCTCTCTAACCCAGGGATCACTGGACAGTGATCAGGAGCAGGAACCCTGGCTGATTTCCTCTCTCTCTCTCTCTAACCCAGGGATCACTGGACAGTGATCAGGAGCAGGAACACTGGCTGATTTCCCTCTCTCTCTAACCCAGGGATCACTGGACAGTGATCAGGAGCAGGAACCCTGGCTGATTTTCTCTCTCTCTCTCTAACCCAGGGGATCACTGGACAGTGATCAGGAGCAGGAACCCTGGCTGATTTCCCCTCTCTCTCTAACCCAGGGATCACTGGACAGTGATCAGGAGCAGGAACCCTGGCTGATTTTCTCTCTCTCTCTCTAACCCAGGGATCACTGGACAGTGATCAGGAGCAGGAACCCTGGCTGATTTCCCCTCTCTCTGTAACCTAAGGATCACTGGACAGTGATCAGGAGCAGGACCCCTGGCTGATTTCCCCTCTCTCTCTAACCCAGGGATCACTGGACAGTGATCAGGAGCAGGAACCCTGGCTGATTTCCTCTCTCTCTCTACCCAGGGATCACTGGACAGTGATCAGGAGCAGGAACCCTGGCTGATTTCCCCTCTCTCTCTCTCAAACGCAGGGATCACTGGACAGTGATCAGGAGCAGGAACCCTGGCTGATTTCCCCTCTCTCTCTCTCTAACCCAGGGATCACTGGACAGTGATCAGGAGCAGGAACACTGGCTGATTTTTCCTCCCTCTCTCTCTAACCCAGGGATCACTGGACAGTGATCAGGAGCAGGAACCCTGGCTGATATGCTCTCTCTCTCTCTAACCCAGGGATCACTGGACAGTGATCAGGAGCAGGAACCCTGGCTGATTTCCCCTCTCTCTCTCTTACCCAGGGATCACTGGAGTGTGATCAGGAGCAGGAACCCTGGCTGATTTCCCATCTCTCTCTCTAACCCAGGGATCACTGGACAGTGATCAGGAGCAGGAACCCTGGCTGATTTCCCCCTCTCTCTCTAACCCAGGGATCACTGGACAGTGATCAGGAGCAGGAACCCTGGCTGATTTCCCTCTCTCTCTCTCTAACCCAGGGATCACTGGACAGTGATCAGGAGCAGGAACCCTGGCTGATTTCCCTCTCTCTCTCTCTAACCCAGGGATCACTGGACAGTGATCAGGAGCAGGAACCCTGGCTGATTTCCTCTCTCTCTCTCTCTAACCCAGGGATCACTGGACAGTGATCAGGAGCAGGAACCCTGGCTGATTTCCCCTCTCTCTCTCTAACCCAGGGATCACTGGACAGTGATCAGGAGCAGGAACCCTGGCTGATTTCCTCTCTCTCTCTCTAACCCAGGGATCACTGGACAGTGATCAGGAGCAGGAACCCTGGCTGATTTCCTCTCTCTCTCTAACCCAGGGATCACTGGACAGTGATCAGGAGCAGGAACCCTGGCTGATTTCCCATCTCTCTCTCTCTAACCCAGGGATCACTGGACAGTGATCAGGAGCAGGAACCCTGGCTGATTTTCTCTCTCTCTCTCTCTAACCCAGGGATCACTGGACAGTGATCAGGAGCAGGAACCCTGGCTGATTTTCTCTCTCTCTCTAACCCAGGGATCACTGGACAGTGATCAGGAGCAGGAACCCTGGCTGATTTCCTCTCTCTCTCCCTAACCCAGGGATCACTGGACAGTGATCAGGAGCAGGGACCCTGGCTGATTCTCTCTCTCTCTCTCTAACCCAGGGATCACTGGACAGTGATCAGGAGCAGGAACCCTGGCTGATTTCTCTTCTCTCTCTCTCTAACCCAGGGATCACTGGACAGTGATCAGGAGCAGGAACCCTGGCTGAATTCCCCTCTCTCTCTCTCTCTAACCCAGGGATCACTGGACAGTGATCAGGAGCAGGAACCCTGGCTGATTTTCTCTCTCTCTCTCTAACCCAGGGATCACTGGACAGTGATCAGGAGCAGGAACCCTGGCTGATTTCCTCTCTCTCTCTCTAACCCAGGGATCACTGGACAGTGATCAGGAGCAGGAACCTGGCTGATTTCCCTCTCTCTCTCTCTAACCCAGGGATCACTGGACAGTGATCAGGAGCAGGAACCCTGGCTGATTTCCTCTCTCTCTCTCCCCAGGGATCACTGGACAGTGATCAGGAGCACGAACCCTGGCTGATTCCCTCTCTCTCTCTAAACCAGGGATCACTGGACAGTGATCAGGAGCAGGAACCCTGGCTGATTTCCCCTCTCTCTCTAACCCAGGGATCACTGGACAGTGATCAGGAGCAGGAACCCTGGCTGATTTCCTCTCTCTCTCTCTCTAACCCAGGGATCACTGGACAGTGATCAGGAGCAGGAACCCTGGCTGATTTCCCCTCTCTCTCTAACCCAGGGATCACTGGACAGTGATCAGGAGCAGGAACCCTGGCTGATTTCTCTTCTCTCTCTCTAACCCAGGGATCACTGGACAGTGATCAGGAGCAGGAACCCTGGCTGATTTCCCCTCTCTCTCTCTAACCCAGGGATCACTGGACAGTGATCAGGAGCAGGAACCCTGGCTGATTTCCCTCTCTCTCTCTAACCCAGGGATCACTGGACAGTGATCAGGAGCAGGAACCCTGGCTGATTTCCCCTCTCTCTCTCTAACCCAGGGATCACTGGACAGTGATCAGGAGCAGGAACCCTGGCTGATTTCCTCTCTCTCTCTCTCTAACCCAGGGATCACTGGACAGTGATCAGGAGCAGGAACCCTGGCTGATTTCCTCTCTCTCTCTCTAACTGAGGGATCACTGGACAGTGATCAGGAGCAGGAACCCTGGCTGATTTCCTCTCTCTCTCTCTCTAACCAGGGATCACTGGACAGTGATCAGGAGCAGGAACCCTGGCTGATTTCTCTCTCTCTCTCTAACCCAGGGATCACTGGACAGTGATCAGGAGCAGGAACCCTGGCTGATTTCCCTCTCTCTCTCTAACCCAGGGATCACTGGACAGTGATCAGGAGCAGGAACCCTGGCTGATTTCCCTCTCTCTCTCTAACCCAGGGATCACTGGACAGTGATCAGGAGCAGGAACCCTGGCTGATTTCCCCGCTCTCTCTCTCTAACCCAGGGATCACTGGACAGTGATCAGGAGCAGGAACCCTGGCTGATTTCCCCGCTCTCTTTCTCTAACCCAGTGATCATTGGACAGTGATCAGGAGCAGGAACCCTGGCTGATTTCCTCTCTCTCTCTCTAACCCAGGGATCACTGGACAGTGATCAGGAGCAGGAACCCTGGCTGATTTCCCCTCTCTCTCTCTCTAACCCAGGGATCACTGGACAGTGATCAGGAGCAGGAACCCTGGCTGATTTACCCTCTCTCTCTCTAACCCAAGGATCACTGGACAGTGATCAGGAGCAGGAACCCTGGCTGATTTCCCCTCTCTCTCTACCCAGGGATCACTGGACAGTGATCAGGAGCAGGAACCCTGGCTGATTTCCCCTCTCTCTCTCTCTAACCCAGGGATCACTGGACAGTGATCAGGAGCAGGAACCCTGGCTGATTTCCCTCTCTCTCTCTAACCCAGGGATCACTGGACAGTGATCAGGAGCAGGAACCCTGGCTGATTTCCCCTCTCTCTCTCTCTAACCCAGGGATCACTGGACAGTGATCAGGAGCAGGAACCCTGGCTGATTTCCCCTCTCTCTCTCTAACCCAGGGATCACTGGACAGTGATCAGGAGCAGGAACCCTGGCTGATTTCCTCTCTCTCTCTCTCTAACCCAGGGATCACTGGACAGTGATCAGGAGCAGGAACCCTGGCTGATTTCCCCTCTCTCTCTCTAACCCAGGGATCACTGGACAGTGATCAGGAGCAGAAACACTGGCTGATTTGCACTCTCTCTCTCTAACCCAGTGATCACTGGACAGTGATCAGGAGCAGGAACCCTGGCTGATTCCCTCTCTCTCTCTCTCTCTAAACCAGGGATCACTGGACAGTGATCAGGAGCAGGAACCCTGGCTGATTTCCCTCTCTCTCTCTAACCCAGGGATCACTGGACAGTGATCAGGAGCAGGAACCCTGGCTGATTTCCCTCTCTCTCTCTAACCCAGGGATCACTGGACAGTGATCAGGAGCAGGAACCCTGGCTGATTTCCCCTCTCTCTCTAACCCAGGGATCACTGGACAGTGATCAGGAGCAGGAACCCTGGCTGATTTCCCCCTTCTCTCTCTCTCTAACCCAGGGATCACTGGACAGTGATCAGGAGCAGGAACCCTGGCTGATTTCCCCTCTCTCTCTCTAACCCAGGGATCACTGGACAGTGATCAGGAGCACGAACCCTGGCTGATTTCCCTCTCTCTCTCTAACCCAGGGATCACTGGACAGTGATCAGGAGCAGGAACCCTGGCTGATTTCCCCTCTCTCTCTCTCTAACCCAGGGATCACTGGACAGTGATCAGGAGCAGGAACCCTGGCTGATTTTCCCTCTCTCTCTCTAACCAGGGATCACTGGACAGTGATCAGGAGCAGGAACCCTGGCTGATTTCCCTCTCTCTCTCTCTAACCCAGGGATCACTGGACAGTGATCAGGAGCAGGAACCTGGCTGATTTCCCCTCTCTCTCTCTAACCAGGGATCACTGGACAGTGATCAGGAGCAGGAACCTGGCTGATTTCCCCTCTCTCTCTAACCCAGGGATCACTGGACAGTGATCAGGAGCAGGAACCCTGGCTGATTTCCCCTCTCTCTCTCTAACCCAGGGATCACTGGACAGTGATCAGGAGCAGGAACCCTGGCTGATTTCCTCTCTCTCTCTCTAACCCAGGGATCACTGGACAGTGATCAGGAGCAGGAACCCTGGCTGATTTCCCCTCTCTCTCTCTCTAACCCAGGGATCACTGGACAGTGATCAGGAGCAGGAACCCTGGCTGATTTCCTCTCTCTCTCTCTAACCCAGGGATCACTGGACAGTGATCAGGAGCAGGAACCCTGGCTGATTTCCCCTCTCTCTCTCTAACCCAGGGATCACTGGACAGTGATCAGGAGCAGGAACCCTGGCTGATTTCCCCTCTCTCTCTAACCCAGGGATCACTGGACAGTGATCAGGAGCAGGAACCCTGGCTGATTTCTCTTCTCTCTAACCCAGGGATCACTGGACAGTGATCAGGAGCAGGAACCCTGGCTGATTTCCCCCGAAGTCTCTCTAATCCAGGGATCACTGGACAGTGATCAGGAGCAGGACCCTGGCTGATTTCAGAGTCTCTAAGCCAGGGATCACTGGACAGTGATCAGGAGCAGGAACCCTGGCTGATTTCCCCTCTCTCTGTCTAACCCAGGGATCACTGGACAGTGATCAGGAGCAGGAACCCTGGCTGATTTCCCCTCTCTCTCTCTAACCCAGGGATCACTGGACAGTGATCAGGAGCAGGAACCCTGGCTGATTTCCCCTCTCTCTCTCTAACCCAGGGATCACTGGACAGTGATCAGGAGCAGGAACCCTGGCTGATTTCCCCTCTCTCTCTCTACCCAGGGATCACTGGACAGTGATCAGGAGCAGGAACCCTGGCTGATTTCAGAGTCTCTCTCTGACCTAGGGATCACTGGACAGTGATCAGGTGCAGGAACCCTGACTGATTTCCCCAGTCTCTCTCTCTAACCCAGGGATCACTGGACAGTGATCAGGAGCAGGAACCCTGGCTAATTTCCCCTGTCTAACCCAGGGATCACTGGACAGTGATCAGGAGCAGGAACCCTGGCTGAATTCCCCTCTCTCTAACCCAGGGATCACTGGACAGTGATCAGGAGCAGGAACCCTGGCTGATTTCCCTCTCTCTCTAACCCAGGGATCACTGGACAGTGATAAGGAGCAGGAACCCTGGCTGATTTCCCCTCTCTCTCTAACCCGGGGATCACTGGACAGTGATCAGGAGCAGGAACCCTGGCTGATTTCAGTCTCTCTCTAACCCAGGGATCACTGGACAGTGATCAGGAGCAGGAATGTGGCTGATTTTCATCTCTCTCTCTCTTACCCAGGGATCAGTGGACAGTGATCAGGAGTGAACCCTGAGGGATTTCCAGTATCTCTCTCTAATGAGGGATCACTGGACAGTGATCAGGAGCAGGATTGTGGTGTTTCAGTATGTCTGTTAACAGAGGGTTGTGGGGTGTATCAGAGGTTACAGTGGGGATATCAGAGTGTGTTTGTATCAGAGGGTTACTGTGAGAGGGTGTGGGGTATATCAGAGTGTTACAGTGAGGGGTGTGGGGTATATCAGAGTGTTACAGTGAGGGTGTGGGATATATCAGAGTGTTACAGTGAGGGGTGTGGGTATATCAGAGTGTTACAGTGAGGGGTGTGGGGTATATCAGAGTGTTACAGTGAGGGGTGTGGGGTATATCAGAGTGTTACAGTGAGGGGTGTGGGGTATATCAGAGTGTTACAGTGAGGGGTGTGGGTATATCAGAGTGTTACAGTGAGGGGTGTGGGTATATCAGAGTGTTACAGTGAGGGGTGTGGGGTATATCAGAGTGTTACAGTGAGGGTGTGGGGTATATCAGAGTGTTACAGTGAGGGGTGTGGGGTATATCAGAGTGTTACAGTGAGGGGTGTGGGTATATCAGAGTGTTACAGTGAGGGGTGTGGGGTATATCAGAGTGTTACAGTGAGGGGTGTGGGTATATCAGAGTGTTACAGTGAGGGGTGTGGGTATATCAGAGTGTTACAGTGAGGGGTGTGGGGTATATCAGAGTGTTACAGTGAGGGGTGAGGAGTATATCAGAGTGTTACAGTGAGGGGTGTGGGATATATCAGAGTGTTACAGTGAGAGGGGTGGGGTATATCAGAGTGTTACAGTGAGGGGTGTGGGTATATCAGAGTGTTACAGTGAGGGGTGTGGGTATATCAGAGTGTTACAGTGAGGGTGTGGGATATATCAGAGTGTTACAGTGAGGGGTGTGGGGTATATCAGAGTGTTACAGTGAGGGGTGTGGGTATATCAGAGTGTTACAGTGAGGGGTGTGGGGTATATCAGAGTGTTACAGTGAGGGGTGAGGAGTATATCAGAGTGTTACAGTGAGGGGTGTGGCATATATCAGAGTGTTACAGTGAGGGGGGTGGGTTATATCAGAGTGTTACAGTGAGGGGTGGGGTATATCAGAGTGTTACAATGATGGGAGTGGCATATATCAGAATGTTACAGTGAGGGGTGTGGCGTATATCAGAGTGTTACAGTGAGGGGTGTGGGGTATATCAGAGTGTTACAGTGAGGGGTGTCGGGTATATCAGAGTGTTACAGTGAGGGGTGTGGGGTATATCAGTGTGTTACAGTGAGAGGTGTGGGTATATCAGAGTGTTACAGTGAGGGGTGTGGGGTATATCAGAGTGTTACAGTGAGGGGTGTGGGTATATCAGAGTGTTACAGTGAGGGGTGTGGGTATATCAGAGTGTTACAGTGAGGGGTGTGGGTATATCAGAGTGTTATAGTGAAGGGTGTGGGGTATATCAGTGTGTTACAGTGAGGGGTGTGGGTATATCAGAGTGTTACAGTGAGGGGTGTGGGATATATCAGAGTGTTACAGTGAAGGTTCTGGAGTATATCAGAGTGTTACAGTGAGGGGTGTGGGGTATATCAGAGTGTTACAGTGAGGGGTGTGGGGTATATCAGAGTGTTACAAGGATGAGTGTGGGGTATATCAGAGTGTTACAGTGAGGGGTGTGGGGTATATCAGAGTGTTACAGTGAGGGGTGTGGGGTATATCAGAGTGTTACAGTGAGGGGTGTGGGGTATATCAGAGTGTTACAGTGAGGGGTGTGGGGTATATCAGAGTGTTACAGTGAGGGGTGTGGGTATATCAGAGTGTTACAGTGAGGGGTGTGGGTATATCAGAGTGTTACAGTGAGGGGTGTGGGTATATCAGAGTGTTACAGTGAGGGGTGTGGGGTATATCAGAGTGTTACAGTGAGGGGTGTGGGATATATCAGAGTGTTACAGTGAGGGGTGTGGGGTATATCAGAGTGTTACAGTGAGGGGTGTGGGGTATATCAGAGTGTTACAGTGAGGGGTGTGGGATATATCAGAGTGTTACAGTGAGGGGTGTGGGTATATCAGAGTGTTACAGTGAGGGGTGTGGGGAATATCAGGGTGTTACAGTGAGGGGTGTGGGATATATCAGTGTGTTAAAGTGAGGGGTGTGGGTATATCAGAGTGTTACAGTGAGTGGTGTGGGTATATTAGAGTGTTACAGTGAGGGGTGTGGGGTATATCAGAGTGTTACAGTGAGTGGTATGGGGTATATAAGAGTGTTACAGTGAGGGGTGCGGGGAATAATAGTGTTACAGAGAGGTGTGTGGGGTATATCAGAGTGTTACAGTGAGGGGTGTGGGATATATCAGAGTGTTACAGTGAGGGGTGTGGGATATATCAGAGTGTTACAGTGAGGGGTGTGGGGTATATCAGAGTGTTACAGTGAGGGGTGTGGGTATATCAGAGTGTTACAGTGAGGGGTGTGGGTATATCAGAGTGTTACAGTGAGGGGTGTGGGTATATCAGAGTGTTACAGTGAGGGGTGTGGGTATATCAGAGTGTTACAGTGAGGGGTGTGGGGTATATCAGAGTGTTACAGTGAGGGGTGTGGGGTATATCAGAGTGTTACAGTGAGGGTGTGTGGGTATATCAGAGTGTTACAGTGAGGGGTGTGGTGTATATCAGTTTGTTACAGTGAGGGGTGCGGGGTATATCAGAGTTTTACAGTGAGGGGTGTGGGTATATCAGAGTGTTACAGTGAGGGGTGTGGGGTATATCAGAGTGTTACAGTGAGGGGTGTGGGGTATATCAGAGTGTTACAGTGAGGGGTGTGGGGTATATCAGAGTGTTACAGTGAGGGGTGTGGGGTATATCAGAGTGTTACAGTGAAGGGTGTGGGATATATCAGAGTGTTACAGTGAGGGGTGTGGGGTATTTCAGAGTGTTACAGTGAGGGGTGTGTGAGATATCAGAGTGTTACAGTGAGGGGTGTTGGGTATATCAGAGTGTTACAGTGAGGGGTGTGGGGTATATCAGAGTGTTACAGTGAGGGTGTGGGGTATATCAGAGTGTTACAGTGAGGGGTGTGGGGTATATCAGAGTTTTAAAGTGAGGGGTGTGGGGTATATCAGAGTGTTACAGTGAGGGGTGTGGGGTATATCAGAGTGTTACAGTGAGGGTGTGGGGTATATCAGAGTGTTACATTGAGGGGTGTGGGTATATCAGAGTGTTACAGTGAGGGGTGTGGGTATATCAGAGTGTTACAGTGAGGGGTGTGGGTATATCAGAGTGTTACAGTGAGGGGTGTGGGGTATATCAGAGTGTTACAGTGAGGGGTGTGGGGTATATCAGAGTGTTACAGTGAGGGGTGTGGGGTATATCAGAGTGTTACAGTGAGGGGTGTGGGTATATCAGAGTGTTACAGTGAGGGGTGTGGGATATATCAGAGTGTTACAGTGAGGGGTGTGGGTATATCAGAGTGTTACAGTGAGGGGTGTGGGATATATCAGAGTGTTACAGTGAGGGGTGTGGGGTATATCAGAGTGTTACAGTGAGGGGTGTGGGGTATATCAGAGTGTTACAGTGAGGGGTGTGGGTATATCAGAGTGTTAGATTGAGGGGTGTGGGGTATATCAGAGAATGTTATAGTGAGGGGTGTGGGTGTTTCAGAGTGTTACAGTGAGGGGTGTGGGATATATCAGAGTGTTACAGTGAGGGGTGTGGGATATATCAGAGTGTTACAAAGAGGGGTGTGGGGGTATATCAGTGTGTTACAGTGAGCGGTGTGGGGTATTTCAGAGTGTTACAATCAGGGGTGTGGGGAATCTCAGAGTGTTACAGTGAGGGGTGTGGGATATATCAGAGTGTTACAGTGAGGGGTGTGGGGTATATCAGAGTGTTACAGTGAGGGGTGTGGGGTATATCAGAGTGTTACAGTGAGGGGTGTGGGGTATATCATAGTGTTACAGTGAGGGGTGTGGGGTATATCAGAGTGTTACAGTGAGAGGTGTGAGGTATATCAGAGTGTTACAGTGAGGGGTGTGGGATATATCAGAGTGTTACAGTGAGGGGTGTGGGATATATCAGAGTGTTACAGTGAGGGGTGTGGGTATATCAGAGTGTTACAGTGAGGGGTGTGGGATATATCAGAGTGTTACAGTGAGGGGTGTGGGATATATCAGAGTGTTACAGTGAGGGGTGTGGGTATATCAGAGTGTTACAGTGAGGGGTGTGGGGTATATCAGAGTGTTACAGTGAGGGGTGTGGGGTATATCAGAGTGTTACAGTGAGGGGTGTGGGGTATATCAGAGTGTTACAGTGAGGGGTGTGGGGTATATCAGAGTGTTACAGTGAGGGGTGTGGGGTATATCAGAGTGTTACAGTGAGGGGTGTGGGGTATATCAGAGTGTTACAGTGAGGGGTGTGGGGTATATCAGAGTGTTACTGTGAGGGGTGTGGGTATATCAGAGTGTTACAGTGAGGGTTGTGGGGTATATCAGAGTGTTACAGTGAGGGGTGTGGGGTATATCAGAGTGTTACAGTGAGGGGTGTGGGGTATATCAGAGTGTTACAGTGAGGGGTGTGGGTATATCAGAGTGTTACAGTGAGGGGTGTGGGGTATATCAGAGTGTTACAGTGAGGGGTGTGGGTATATCAGAGTGTTACAGTGAGGGGTGTGGGGTATATCAGAGTGTTACAGTGAGGGGTGTGGGGTATATCAGAGTGTTACAGTGAGGGGTGTGGGTATATCAGAGTGTTACAGTGAGGGGTGTGGGGTATATCAGAGTGTTACAGTGAGGGGTGTGGGTATATCAGAGTGTTACAGTGAGGGGTGTGGGGTATATCAGAGTGTTACAGTGAGGGGTGTGGGTATATCAGAGTGTTACAGTGAGGGGTGTGGGGTATATCAGAGTGTTACAGTGAGGGGTGTGGGTATATCAGAGTGTTACAGTGAGGGGTGTGGGGTATATCAGAGTGTTACAGTGAGGGGTGTGGGGTATATCAGAGTGTTACAGTGAGGGGTGTGGGGTATATCAGAGTGTTACAGTGAGGGGTGTGGGTATATCAGAGTGTTACAGTGAGGGGTGTGGGGTATATCAGAGTGTTACAGTGAGGGTGTGGGGTATATCAGAGTGTTACAGTGAGGGGTGTGGGGTATATCAGAGTGTTACAGTGAGGGGTGTGGGTATATCAGAGTGTTACAGTGAGGGGTGTGGGGTATATCAGAGTGTTACAGTGAGGGGTGTGGGTATATCAGAGTGTTACAGTGAGGGGTGTGGGGTATATCAGAGTGTTACAGTGAGGGGTGTGGGTATATCAGAGTGTTACAGTGAGGGGTGTGGGGTATATCAGAGTGTTACAGTGAGGGGTGTGGGGTATATCAGAGTGTTACAGTGAGGGGTGTGGGTATATCAGAGTGTTACAGTGAGGGGTGTGGGGTATATCAGAGTGTTACAGTGAGGGGTGTGGGTATATCAGAGTGTTACAGTGAGGGGTGTGGGGTATATCAGAGTGTTACAGTGAGGGGTGTGGGATATCAGAGTGTTACAGTGAGGGGTGTGGGGTATATCAGAGTGTTACAGTGAGGGGTGTGGGTATATCAGAGTGTTACAGTGAGGGGTGTGGGATATATCAGAGTATTACAGTGAGGGGTGTGGGGTATATCAGAGTGTTACAGTGAGTGGGTGTGGGATATATCAGAGTGTTACAGTGAGGGGTGTGGGATATATCAGAGTGTTACAGTGAGGGGTGTGGGAATATCAGAGTGTTACAGTGAGGGGTGTGGGTATATCAGAGTGTTACAGTGAGGGGTGTGGGTATATCAGAGTGTTACTGTGAGGGGTGTGGGGTATATCAGAGTGTTACAGTGAGGGGTGTGGGTATATCAGAGTGTTACAGTGAGGGGTGTGGGTATATCAGAGTGTTACAGTGAGGGGTGTGGGTATATCAGAGTGTTACAGTGAGGGGTGTGGGATATATCAGAGTGTTACAGTGAGGGGTGTGGGTATATCAGAGTGTTACAGTGAGGGGTGTGGGTATATCAGAGTGTTACAGTGAGGGGTGTGGGATATATCAGAGTGTTACAGTGAGGGGTGTGGGGTATATCAGAGTGTTACAGTGAGGGGTGTGGGATATATCAGAGTGTTACAGTGAGGGGTGTGGGGTATATCAGAGTGTTACAGTGAGGGGTGTGGGGTATATCAGAGTGTTACAGTGAGGGGTGTGGGGTATATCAGAGTGTTACAGTGAGGGGTGTGGGGTATATCAGAGTGTTACAGTGAGGGGTGTGGGGTATATCAGAGTGTTACAGTGAGGGGTGTGGGTATATCAGAGTGTTACAGTGAGGGGTGTTGGGTATATCAGAGTGTTACAGTGAGGGGTGTGGGGTATATCAGAGTGTTACAGTGAGGGTGTGGGGTATATCAGAGTGTTACAGTGAGGGGTGTGGGGTATATCAGAGTGTTACAGTGAGGGGTGTGGGGTATATCAGAGTGTTACAGTGAGGGGTGTGGGTATATCAGAGTGTTACAGTGAGGGGTATGGGTATATCAAAGTGTAACAGTGAGGGGTGTGGGGTATATCAGAGTGTTACAGTGAGGGGTGTGGGATATATCAGAGTGTTACAGTGAGGGGTGTGGGGTATATCAGAGTGTTACAGTGAGGGGTGTGGGGTATATCAGAGTGTTACAGTGAGGGGTGTGGGTATATCAGAGTGTTACAGTGAGGGGTGTGGGATATATCAGAGTGTTACAGTGAGGGGTGTGGGATATATCAGAGTGTTAAAGTGAGGGGTGTGGGGTATATCAGGGGGTTACAGTGAGGGGTGTGGGGTATATCAGAGTGTTACAGTGAGGGGTGTGGGGTATATCAGAGTGTTACAGCGAGGGGTGTGGGGTATATCAGAGTGTTACAGTGAGGGGTGTGGGGTATATCAGAGTGTTACAGTGAGGGGTGTGGGTATATCAGAGTGTTACAGTGAGGCGTGTGGGGTATATCAGAGTGTTACAGTGAGGGGTACGGGTATATCAGAGTGTTACAGTGAGGGGTGTGGGATATATCAGAGTGTTAGAGTGAGGGGTATGGGATATATCAGAATGTTACAGTGAGGGGTGTGGGTATATCAGAGTGTTACAGTGAGGGGTGTGGGGTATATCAGAGTGTTACAGTGAGGGGTGTGGGGTATATCAGAGTGTTACAGTGAGGGGTGTGGGGTATATCAGAGTGTTACAGTGAGGGGTGTGGGGTATATCAGAGTGTTACAGTGAGGGGTGTGGGTATATCAGAGTGTTACAGTGAGGGGTGTGGGGTATATCAGAGTGTTACAGTGAGGGGTGTGGGTATATCAGAGTGTTACAGTGAGGGGTGTGGGGTATATCAGAGTGTTACAGTGAGGGGTGTGGGGTATATCAGAGTGTTACAGTGAGGGGTGTGGGGTATATCAGAGTGTTACAGTGAGGGGTGTGGGGTATATCAGAGTGTTACAGTGAGGGGTGTGGGGTATATCAGAGTGTTACAGTGAGGGGTGTGGGGTATATCAGAGTGTTACAGTGAGGGGTGTGGGGTATATCAGAGTGTTACAGTGAGGGTTTTGGCTATATCAGAGTGTTACAGTGAGGGGTGTGGGTATATCAGAGTGTTACAGTGAGGGGTGTGGGTATATCAGAGTGTTACAGTGAGGGGTGTGGGTATATCAGAGTGTTACAGTGAGGGGTGTGGGGTATATCAGAGTGTTACAGTGAGGGGTGTGGGTATATCAGAGTGTTACAGTGAGGGGTGTGGGGTATATCAGAGTGTTACAGTGAGGGGTGTGGGTATATCAGAGTGTTACAGTGAGGGGTGTGGGTATATCAGAGTGTTACAGTGAGGGGTGTGGGGTATATCAGAGTGTTACAGTGAGGGGTGTGGGGTATATCAGAGTGTTACAGTGAGGGGTGTGGGGTATATCAGAGTGTTACAGTGAGGGGTGTGGGGTATATCAGAGTGTTACAGTGAAGTGTGTTGCGTATATCAGAGTGTTACAGTGAGGGGTGTGGTATATATCAGAGTGTTACAGTGAGGGGTCTGGGATATATCAGAGTGTTACAGTGAGGGGTGTGGGTTTCTCAGAGTGTTACAGTGAGGGGTGTGGGGTATATCAGTGTTACAGTGAGGGGTGTGGGGTATATCAGAGTGTTACAGTGAGGGGTCTGGGATATATCAGAGTGTTACAGTGAGGGGTGTGGGTATATCAGAGTGTTACAGTGAGGGGTGTGGGTATATCAGAGTGTTACAGTGAGGGGTGTGGGGTATATCAGAGTGTTACAGTGAGGGGTGTGGGGTATATCAGAGTGTTACAGTGAGGGGTGTGGGATATATCAGAGTGTTACAGTGAGGGGTGTGGGGTATATCAGAGTGTTACAGTGAGGGGTGTGGGTATATCAGAGTGTTACAGTGAGGGGTGTGGGATATATCAGAGTGTTACAGTGAGGGGTGTGGGTATATCAGAGTGTTACAGTGAGGGGTGTGGGTATATCAGAGTGTTACAGTGAGGGGTGTGGGTATATCAGAGTGTTACAGTGAGGGGTGGGGTATATCAGAGTGTTACAGTGAGGGGTGTGGGGTATATCAGAGTGTTACAGTGAGGGGTGTGGGGTATATCAGAGTGTTACAGTGAGGGGTGTGGGGTATATCAGAGTGTTACAGTGAGGGGTGTGGGGTATATCAGAGTGTTACAGTGAGGGGTGTGGGTATATCAGAGTGTTACAGTGAGGGGTGTGGGTATATCAGAGTGTTACAGTGAGGGGTGTGGGTATATCAGAGTGTTACAGTGAGGGGTGTGGGTATATCAGAGTGTTACAGTGAGGGGTGTGGGTATATCAGAGTGTTACAGTGAGGGGTGTGGGTATATCAGAGTGTTACAGTGAGGGGTGTGGGTATATCAGAGTGTTACAGTGAGGGGTGTGGGGTATATCAGAGTGTTACAGTGAGGGGTGTGGGATATATCAGAGTGTTACAGTGAGGGGTGTGGGATATATCAGAGTGTTACAGTGAGGGGTGTGGGATATATCAGAGTGTTACAGTGAGTGGTATGGATATATCAGAGTGTTACAATGAGGGGTGTGGGTATATCAGAGTGTTACAGTGAGGGGTGTGGTATATATCAGAGTGTTACAGTGAGGGGTGTGGGATATATCAGAGTGTTACAGTGAGGGGTGTGGGGTATATCAGAGTGTTACAGTGAGGGGTGTGGGGTATATCAGAGTGTTACAGTGAGGGGTGTGGGGTATATCAGAGTGTTACAGTGAGGGGTGTGGGGTATATCAGAGTGTTACAGTGAGGGGTGTGGGTATATCAGAGTGTTACAGTGAGGGGTGTGGGGTATATCAGAGTGTTACAGTGAGGGGTGTGGGTATATCAGAGTGTTACAGTGAGGGGTGTGGGGTATATCAGAGTGTTACAGTGAGGGGTGTGGGTATATCAGAGTGTTACAGTGAGGGGTGTGGGTATATCAGAGTGTTACAGTGAGGGGTGTGGGTATATCAGAGTGTTACAGTGAGGGGTGTGGGGTATATCAGAGTGTTACAGTGAGGGGTGTGGGTATATCAGAGTGTTACAGTGAGGGGTGTGGGTATATCAGAGTGTTACAGTGAGGGGTGTGGGTATATCAGAGTGTTACAGTGAGGGGTGTGGGTATATCAGAGTGTTACAGTGAGGGGTGTGGGTATATCAGAGTGTTACAGTGAGGGGTGTGGGGTATATCAGAGTGTTACAGTGAGGGGTGTGGGGTATATCAGAGTGTTACAGTGAGGGGTGTGGGGTATATCAGAGTGTTACAGTGAGGGGTGTGGGGTATATCAGAGTGTTACAGTGAGGGGTGTGGGGTATATCAGAGTGTTACAGTGAGGGGTGTGGGATATATCAGAGTGTTACAGTGAGGGGTGTGGGGTATATCAGAGTGTTACAGTGAGGGGTGTGGGTATATCAGAGTGTTACAGTGAGGGGTGTGGGGTATATCAGAGTGTTACAGTGAGGGGTGTGGGTATATCAGAGTGTTACAGTGAGGGGTGTGGGGTATATCAGAGTGTTACAGTGAGGGGTGTGGGGTATATCAGAGTGTTACAGTGAGGGGTGTGGGATATATCAGAGTGTTACAGTGAGGGGTGTGGGATATATCAGAGTGTTACACTGAGGGGTGTGGGATATATCAGAGTGTTACAGTGAGGGGTGTGGGGTATATCAGAGTGTTACAGTGAGGGGTGTGGGTATATCAGAGTGTTACAGTGAGGGGTGTGGGGTATATCAGAGTGTTACAGTGAGGGGTGTGGGGTATATCAGAGTGTTACAGTGAGGGGTGTGGGTATATCAGAGTGTTACAGTGAGGGGTGTGGGATATATCAGAGTGTTACAGTGAGGGGTGTGGGGTATATCAGAGTGTTACAGTGAGGGGTGTGGGTATATCAGAGTGTTACAGTGAGGGGTGTGGGTATATCAGAGTGTTACAGTGAGGGGTGTGGGATATATCAGAGTGTTACAGTGAGGGGTGTGGGATATATCAGAGTGTTACAGTGAGGGGTGTGGGGTATATCAGAGTGTTACAGTGAGGGGTGTGGGTATATCAGAGTGTTACAGTGAGGGGTGTGGGGTATATCAGAGTGTTACAGTGAGGGGTGTGGGGTATATCAGAGTGTTACAGTGAGGGGTGTGGGGTATATCAGAGTGTTACAGTGAGGGGTGTGGGTATATCAGAGTGTTACAGTGAGGGGTGTGGGTATATCAGAGTGTTACAGTGAGGGGTGTGGGGTATATCAGAGTGTTACAGTGAGGGGTGTGGGTATATCAGAGTGTTACAGTGAGGGGTGTGGGGTATATCAGAGTGTTACAGTGAGGGGTGTGGGGTATATCAGAGTGTTACAGTGAGGGGTGTGGGTATATCAGAGTGTTACAGTGAGGGGTGTGGGTATATCAGAGTGTTACAGTGAGGGGTGTGGGTATATCAGAGTGTTACAGTGAGGGGTGTGGGGTATATCAGAGTGTTACAGTGAGGGGTGTGGGGTATATCAGAGTGTTACAGTGAGGGGTGTGGGGTATATCAGAGTGTTACAGTGAGGGGTGTGGGGTATATCAGAGTGTTACAGTGAGGGGTGTGGGTATATCAGAGTGTTACAGTGAGGGGTGTGGGTATATCAGAGTGTTACAGTGAGGGGTGTGGGGTATATCAGAGTGTTACAGTGAGGGGTGTGGGTATATCAGAGTGTTACAGTGAGGGGTGTGGGATATATCAGAGTGTTACAGTGAGGGGTGTGGGGTATATCAGAGTGTTACAGTGAGGGGTGTGGGTATATCAGAGTGTTACAGTGAGGGGTGTGGGTATATCAGAGTGTTACAGTGAGGGGTGTGGGTATATCAGAGTGTTACAGTGAGGGGTGTGGGGTATATCAGAGTGTTACAGTGAGGGGTGTGGGTATATCAGAGTGTTACAGTGAGGGGTGTGGGGTATATCAGAGTGTTACAGTGAGGGGTGTGGGTATATCAGAGTGTTACAGTGAGGGGTGTGGGTATATCAGAGTGTTACAGTGAGGGGTGTGGGATATATCAGAGTGTTACAGTGAGGGGTGTGGGGTATATCAGAGTGTTACAGTGAGGGGTGTGGGTATATCAGAGTGTTACAGTGAGGGGTGTGGGGTATATCAGAGTGTTACAGTGAGGGGTGTGGGTATATCAGAGTGTTACAGTGAGGGGTGTGGGTATATCAGAGTGTTACAGTGAGGGGTGTGGGTATATCAGAGTGTTACAGTGAGGGGTGTGGGTATATCAGAGTGTTACAGTGAGGGGTGTGGGGTATATCAGAGTGTTACAGTGAGGGGTGTGGGGTATATCAGAGTGTTACAGTGAGGGGTGTGGGGTATATCAGAGTGTTACAGTGAGGGGTGTGGGATATATCAGAGTGTTACAGTGAGGGGTGTGGGGTATATCAGAGTGTTACAGTGAGGGGTGTGGGGTATATCAGAGTGTTACAGTGAGGGGGTGGGGTATATCAGAGTGTTACAGTGAGGGGTGTGGGATATATCAGAGTGTTACAGTGAGGGGTGTGGGATATATCAGAGTGTTACAGTGAGGGGTGTGGGGTATATCAGAGTGTTACAGTGAGGGGTGTGGGATATATCAGAGTGTTACAGTGAGGGGTGTGGGGTATATCAGAGTGTTACAGTGAGGGGAGTGGGTATATCAGAGTGTTACAGTGAGGGGTGTGTGGTATATCAGAGTGTTACAGTGAGGGGTGTGGGGTATATCAGAGTGTTACAGTGAGTGGTGTGGGGTATATCAGGGTGTTACAGTGAGGGGTGGGGGTATATCAGAGTGTTACAGTGAGGGGTGTGGGGTATATCAGAGTGTTACAGTGAGGGGTGTGGGGTATATCAGAGTGTTACAGTGAGGGGTGTGGGATATATCAGAGTGTTACAGTGAGGGGTGTGGGATATATCAGAGTGTTACAGTGAGGGGTGTGGGATATATCAGAGTGTTACAGTGAGGGGTGTGGGGTATATCAGAGTGTTACAGTGAGGGGTGTGGGGTATATCAGAGTGTTACAGTGAGGGGTGTGGGTATATCAGAGTGTTACAGTGAGGGGTGTGGGTATATCAGAGTGTTACAGTGAGGGTGTGGGGTATATCAGAGTGTTACAGTGAGGGGTGTGGGTATATCAGAGTGTTACAGTGAGGGGTGTGGGTATATCAGAGTGTTACAGTGAGGGGTGTGGGGTATATCAGAGTGTTACAGTGAGGGGTGTGGGGTATATCAGAGTGTTACAGTGAGGGGTGTACGGTATATCAGAGTGTTACAGTGAGGGGTGTGGGGTATATCAGAGTGTTACAGTGAGGGGTGTGGGATATATCAGAGTGTTACAGTGAGGGGTGTGGGGTATATCAGAGTGTTACAGTGAGGGGTGTGGGTATATCAGAGTGTTACAGTGAGGGGTGTGGGGTATATCAGAGTGTTACAGTGAGGGGTGTGGGTATATCAGAGTGTTACAGTGAGGGGTGTGGGGTATATCAGAGTGTTACAGTGAGGGGTGTGGGGTATATCAGAGTGTTACAGTGAGGGGTGTGGGGTATATCAGAGTGTTACAGTGAGGGGTGTGGGATATATCAGAGTGTTACAGTGAGGGGTGTGGGTATATCAGAGTGTTACAGTGAGGGGTGTGGGGTATATCAGAGTGTTACAGTGAGGGGTGTGGGATATATCAGAGTGTTACAGTGAGGGGTGTGGGGTATATCAGAGTGTTACAGTGAGGGGTGTGGGTATATCAGAGTGTTACAGTGAGGGGTGTGGGGTATATCAGAGTGTTACAGTGAGGGGTGTGGGGTATATCAGAGTGTTACAGTGAGGGGTGTGGGGTATATCAGAGTGTTACAGTGAGGGGTGTGGGTATATCAGAGTGTTACAGTGAGGGGTGTGGGTATATCAGAGTGTTACAGTGAGGGGTGTGGGGTATATCAGAGTGTTACAGTGAGGGGTGTGGGGTATATCAGAGTGTTACAGTGAGGGGTGTGGGTATATCAGAGTGTTACAGTGAGGGGTGTGGGGTATATCAGAGTGTTACAGTGAGGGGTGGGGTATATCAGAGTGTTACAGTGAGGGGTGTGGGATATATCAGAGTGTTACAGTGAGGGGTGTGGGTATATCAGAGTGTTACAGTGAGGGGTGTGGGGTATATCAGAGTGTTACAGTGAGGGGTGTGGGTATATCAGAGTGTTACAGTGAGGGGTGTGGGTATATCAGAGTGTTACAGTGAGGGGTGTGGGTATATCAGAGTGTTACAGTGAGGGGTGTGGGTATATCAGAGTGTTACAGTGAGGGGTGTGGGTATATCAGAGTGTTACAGTGAGGGGTGTGGGTATATCAGAGTGTTACAGTGAGGGGTGTGGGTATATCAGAGTGTTACAGTGAGGGGTGTGGGGTATATCAGAGTGTTACAGTGAGGGGTGTGGGGTATATCAGAGTGTTACAGTGAGGGGTGTGGGGTATATCAGAGTGTTACAGTGAGGGGTGTGGGGTATATCAGAGTGTTACAGTGAGGGGTGTGGGTATATCAGAGTGTTACAGTGAGGGGTGTGGGTATATCAGAGTGTTACAGTGAGGGGTGTGGGTATATCAGAGTGTTACAGTGAGGGGTGTGGGGTATATCAGAGTGTTACAGTGAGGGGTGTGGGTATATCAGAGTGTTACAGTGAGGGGTGTGGGGTATATCAGAGTGTTACAGTGAGGGGTGTGGGGTATATCAGAGTGTTACAGTGAGGGGTGTGAGTATATCAGAGTGTTACGGTGAGGGGTATATCAGAGTGTTACAGTGAGGGGTGTGGGGTATATCAGAGTGTTACAGTGAGGGGTGTGGGGTATATCAGAGTGTTACAGTGAGGGGTGTGGGATATATCAGAGTGTTACAGTGAGGGGTGTGGGGTATATCAGAGTGTTACAGTGAGGGGTGTGGGTATATCAGAGTGTTACAGTGAGGGGTGTGGGATATATCAGAGTGTTACAGTGAGGGGTGTGGGGTATATCAGAGTGTTACAGTGAGGGGTGTGGGGTATATCAGAGTGTTACAGTGAGGGGTGTGGGTATATCAGAGTGTTACAGTGAGGGGTGTGGGGTATATCAGAGTGTTACAGTGAGGGGTGTGGGTATATCAGAGTGTTACAGTGAGGGGTGTGGGTATATCAGAGTGTTACAGTGAGGGGTGTGGGGTATATCAGAGTGTTACAGTGAGGGGTGTGGGTATATCAGAGTGTTACAGTGAGGGGTGTGGGTATATCAGAGTGTTACAGTGAGGGGTGTGGGTATATCAGAGTGTTACAGTGAGGGGTGTGGGATATATCAGAGTGTTACAGTGAGGGGTGTGGGATATATCAGAGTGTTACAGTGAGGGGTGTGGGGTATATCAGAGTGTTACAGTGAGGGGTGTGGGGTATATCAGAGTGTTACAGTGAGGGGTGTGGGGTATATCAGAGTGTTACAGTGAGGGGTGTGGGTATATCAGAGTGTGACTGTGAGGGGTGTGGGGTATATCAGAGTGTTACAGTGAGGGGTGTGGGTATATCAGAGTGTTACAGTGAGGGGTGTGGGGTATATCAGAGTGTTACAGTGAGGGGTGTGGGGTATATCAGAGTGTTACAGTGAGGGTTGTGTGGTATATCAGAGTGTTACAGTGAGGGGTGTGGGATATATCAGAGTGTTACAGTGAGGGGTGTGGGGTATATCAGAGTGTTACAGTGAGTGGTGTGGGATATATCAGAGTGTTACAGTGAGGGGTGTGGGGTATATCAGAGTGTTACAGTGAGGGGTGTGGGATATATCAGAGTGTTGCAGTGAGGGTTGTGGTGTATATCAGAGTGTTACAGTGAGGGGTGTGGGGTATATCAGAGTGTTACAGTGAGGGGTGTGGGTATATCAGAGTGTTACAGTGAGGGGTGTGGGGTATATCAGAGTGTTACAGTGAGGGGTGTGGGGTATATCAGAGTGTTACAGTGAGGGGTGTGGGTATATCAGAGTGTTACAGTGAGGGGTGTGGGGTATATCAGAGTGTTACAGTGAGGGGTGTGGGTATATCAGAGTGTTACAGTGAGGGGTGTGGGGTATATCAGAGTGTTACAGTGAGGGGTGTGGGTATATCAGAGTGTTACAGTGAGGGGTGTGGGTATATCAGAGTGTTACAGTGAGGGGTGTGGGTATATCAGAGTGTTACAGTGAGGGGTGTGGGGTATATCAGAGTGTTACAGTGAGGGGTGTGGGTATATCAGAGTGTTACAGTGAGGGGTGTGGGGTATATCAGAGTGTTACAGTGAGGGGTGTGGGGTATATCAGAGTGTTACAGTGAGGGGTGTGGGATATATCAGAGTGTTACAGTGAGGGGTGTGGGGTATATCAGAGTGTTACAGTGAGGGGTGTGGGTATATCAGAGTGTTACAGTGAGGGGTGTGGGTATATCAGAGTGTTACAGTGAGGGGTGTGGGGTATATCAGAGTGTTACAGTGAGGGGTGTGGGATATATCAGAGTGTTACAGTGAGGGGTGTGGGATATATCAGAGTGTTACAGTGAGGGGTGTGGGGTATATCAGAGTGTTACAGTGAGGGGTGTGGGATATATCAGAGTGTTACAGTGAGGGGTGTGGGTATATCAGAGTGTTACAGTGAGGGGTGTGGGGTATATCAGAGTGTTACAGTGAGGGGTGTGGGGTATATCAGAGTGTTACAGTGAGGGGTGTGGGGTATATCAGAGTGTTACAGTGAGGGGTGTGGGTATATCAGAGTGTTACAGTGAGGGGTGTGGGGTATATCAGAGTGTTACAGTGAGGGGTGTGGGGTATATCAGAGTGTTACAGTGAGGGGTGTGGGGTATATCAGAGTGTTACAGTGAGGGGTGTGGGGTATATCAGAGTGTTACAGTGAGGGGTGTGGGATATATCAGAGTGTTACAGTGAGGGGTGTGGGATATATCAGAGTGTTACAGTGAGGGGTGTGGGTATATCAGAGTGTTACAGTGAGGGGTGTGGGGTATATCAGAGTGTTACAGTGAGGGCTGTTGGGTATATCAGAGTGTTACAGGGTGGGGTGTGGGATATATCAGAGTGTTACAGTGAGGGGTGTGGGTATATCAGAGTGTTACAGTGAGGGGTGAGGGGTATATCAGAGTGTTACAGTGAGGGGTGTGGGGTATATCAGAGTGTTACAGTGAGGGGTGTGGGGTATATCAGAGTGTTACAGTGAGGGGTGTGGGGTATATCAGAGTGTTACAGTGAGGGGTGTGGGATATATCAGAGTGTTACAGTGAGGGGTGTGGGGTATATCAGAGTGTTACAGTGAGGGGTGTGGGTATATCAGAGTGTTACAGTGAGGGGTGTGGGATATATCAGAGTGTTACAGTGAGGGGTGTGGGTATATCAGAGTGTTACAGTGAGGGGTGTGGGGTATATCAGAGTGTTACAGTGAGGGGTGTGGGTATATCAGAGTGTTACAGTGAGGGGTGTGGGGTATATCAGAGTGTTACAGTGAGGGGTGTGGGGTATATCAGAGTGTTACAGTGAGGGGTGTGGGGTATATCAGAGTGTTACAGTGAGGGGTGTGGGGTATATCAGAGTGTTACAGTGAGGGGTGTGGGATATATCAGAGTGTTACAGTGAGGGGTGTGGGGTATATCAGAGTGTTACAGTGAGGGGTGTGGGATATATCAGAGTATTACAGTGAGGGGTGTGGGGTATATCAGAGTGTTACAGTGAGGGGTGTGCGGTATATCAGAGTGTTACAGTGAGGGGTGTGGGGTATATCAGAGTGTTACAGTGAGGGTTGTGGGGTATATCAGAGTGTTACAGTGAGGGGTGTGGGGTATATCAGAGTGTTACAGTGAGGGGTGTGGGGTATATCAGAGTGTTACAGTGAGGGGTGTGGGGTATATCAGAGTGTTACAGTGAGGGGTGTGGGATATATCAGAGTGTTACAGTGAGGGGTGTGGGTATATCAGAGTGTTACAGTGAGGGGTGTGGGGTATATCAGAGTGTTACAGTGAGGGGTGTGGGTATATCAGAGTGTTACAGTGAGGGGTGTGGGTATATCAGAGTGTTACAGTGAGGGGTGTGGGATATATCAGAGTGTTACAGTGAGGGGTGTGGGGTATATCAGAGTGTTACAGTGAGGGGTGTGGGGTATATCAGAGTGTTACAGTGAGGTGTGTGGGTATATCAGAGTGTTACAGTGAGGGGTGTGGGGTATATCAGAGTGTTACACTGAGGGGTGTGGGGTATATTAGAGTGTTACAGTGAGGGGTGTGGGGTATATCAGAGTGTTACAGTGAGGGGTGTGGGGTATATCAGAGTGTTACAGTGAGGGGTGTGGGGTATATCAGAGTGTTACAGTGAGGGGTGTGGGTATATCAGAGTGTTACAGTGAGGGGTGTGGGTATATCAGAGTGTTACAGTGAGGGGTGTGGGTATATCAGAGTGTTACAGTGAGGGGTGTGGGGTATATCAGAGTGTTACAGTGAGGGGTGTGGGGTATATCAGAGTGTTACAGTGAGGGGTGTGGGGTATATCAGAGTGTTACAGTGAGGGGTGTGGGTATATCAGAGTGTTACAGTGAGGGTGTGGGGTATATCAGAGTGTTACAGTGAGGGGTGTGGGGATATCAGAGTGTTACAGTGAGGGGTGTGGGTATATCAGAGTGTTACAGTGAGGGGTGTGGGGTATATCAGAGTGTTACAGTGAGGGGTGTGGGGTATATCAGAGTGTTACAGTGAGGGGTGTGGGTATATCAGAGTGTTACAGTGAGGGGTGTGGGGTATATCAGTGTGTTACAGTGAGGGGTGTGGGGTATATCAGAGTGTTACATTGAGGGGTGTGGGGTATATCAGAGTGTTACAGTGAGGGGTGTGGGGTATATCAGAGTGTTACAGTGAGGGGTGTGGGGTATATCAGAGTGTTACAGTGAGGGGTGTGGGATATATCAGAGTGTTACAGTGAGGGGTGTGGGATATATCAGAGTGTTACAGTGAGGGGTGTGGGGTATATCAGAGTGTTACAGTGAGGGGTGTGGGTTATATCAGAGTGTTACAGTGAGGGGTGTGGGGTATATCAGAGTGTTACAGTGAGGGGTGTGGGTATATCAGAGTGTTACAGTGAGGGGTGTGGGTATATCAGAGTGTTACAGTGAGGGGTGTGGGGTATATCAGAGTGTTACAGTGAGGGGTGTGGGGTATATCAGAGTGTTACAGTGAGGGGTGTGGGTATATCAGAGTGTTACAGTGAGGGGTGTGGGGTATATCAGAGTGTTACAGTGAGGGGTGTGGGGTATATCAGAGTGTTACAGTGAGGGGTGTGGGTATATCAGAGTGTTACAGTGAGGGGTGTGGGATATATCAGAGTGTTACAGTGAGGGGTGTGGGATATATCAGAGTGTTACAGTGAGGGGTGTGGGATATATCAGAGTGTTACAGTGAGGGGTGTGGGATATATCAGAGTGTTACAGTGAGGGGTGTGGGGTATATCAGAGTCTTACAGTGAGGGGTGTGGGGTATATCAGAGTGTTACAGTGAGGGGTGTGGGGTATATCAGAGTGTTACAGTGAGCGGTGTGGGATATATCAGAGTGTTACAGTGAGGGGTGTGGGGTATATCAGAGTGTTACAGTGAGGGGTGTGGGGTATATCAGAGTGTTACAGTGAGGGGTGTGGGATATATCAGAGTGTTACAGTGAGGGGTGTGGTGTATATCAGAGTGTTACAGTGAGGGGTGTGGGGTATATCAGAGTGTTACAGTGAGGGGTGTGGGGTATATCAGAGTGTTACAGTGAGGGGTGTGGGGTATATCAGAGTGTTACAGTGAGGGGTGTGGGGTATATCAGAGTGTTACAGTGAGGGGTGTGGGGTATATCAGAGTGTTACAGTGAGGGGTGTGGGATATATCAGAGTGTTACAGTGAGGGGTGTGGGGTATATCAGAGTGTTACAGTGAGGGGTGTGGGTATATCAGAGTGTTACAGTGAGGGGTGTGGGTATATCAGAGTGTTACAGTGAGGGGTGTGGGGTATATCAGAGTGTTACAGTGAGGGGTGTGGGATATATCAGAGTGTTACAGTGAGGGGTGTGGGATATATCAGAGTGTTACAGTGAGGGGTGTGGGTATATCAGAGTGTTACAGTGAGGGGTGTGGGGTATATCAGAGTGTTACAGTGAGGGGTGTGGGTATATCAGAGTGTTACAGTGAGGGGTGTGGGTATATCAGAGTGTTACAGTGAGGGGTGTGGGGTATATCAGAGTGTTACAGTGAGGGGTGTGGGGTATATCAGAGTGTTACAGTGAGGGGTGTGGGATATATCAGAGTGTTACAGTGAGGGGTGTGGGGTATATCAGAGTGTTACAGTGAGGGGTGTGGGTATATCAGAGTGTTACAGTGAGGGGTGTGGGTATATCAGAGTGTTACAGTGAGGGGTGTGGGGTATATCAGAGTGTTACAGTGAGGGGTGTGGGGTATATCAGAGTGTTACAGTGAGGGGTGTGGGATATATCAGAGTGTTACAGTGAGGGGTGTGGGGTATATCAGAGTGTTACAGTGAGGGGTGTGGGTATATCAGAGTGTTACAGTGAGGGTGTGGGGTATATCAGAGTGTTACAGTGAGGGGTGTGGGGTATATCAGAGTGTTACAGTGAGGGGTGTGGGTATATCAGAGTGTTACAGTGAGGGGTGTGGGTATATCAGAGTGTTACAGTGAGGGGTGTGGGTATATCAGAGTGTTACAGTGAGGGGTGTGGGGTATATCAGAGTGTTACAGTGAGGGGTGTGGGTATATCAGAGTGTTACAGTGAGGGGTGTGGGTATATCAGAGTGTTACAGTGAGGGGTGTGGGTATATCAGAGTGTTACAGTGAGGGGTGTGGGATATATCAGAGTGTTACAGTGAGGGGTGTGGGATATATCAGAGTGTTACAGTGAGGGGTGTGGGGTATATCAGAGTGTTACAGTGAGGGGTGTGGGATATATCAGAGTGTTACAGTGAGGGGTGTTGGGTATGTCAGAGTGTTACAGTGAGGGGTGTGGGGTATATCAGAGTGTTACAGTGAGGGGTGTGGATATATCAGAGTGTTACAGTGAGGGGTGTGGGGTATATCAGAGTGTTACAGTGAGGGGTGTGGGTATATCAGAGTGTTACAGTGAGGGGTGTGGGGTATATCAGAGTGTTACAGTGAGGGGTGTGGGGTATATCAGAGTGTTACAGTGAGGGGTGTGGGGTATATCAGAGTGTTACAGTGAGGGGTGTGGGTATATCAGAGTGTTACAGTGAGGGGTGTGGGTATATCAGAGTGTTACAGTGAGGGGTGTGGGTATATCAGAGTGTTACAGTGAGGGGTGTGGGTATATCAGAGTGTTACAGTGAGGGGTGTGGGTATATCAGAGTGTTACAGTGAGGGGTGTGGGTATATCAGAGTGTTACAGTGAGGGGTGTGGGTATATCAGAGTGTTACAGTGAGGGGTGTGGGTATATCAGAGTGTTACAGTGAGGGGTGTGGGGTATATCAGAGTGTTACAGTGAGGGGTGTGGGTATATCAGAGTGTTACAGTGAGGGGTGTGGGGTATATCAGAGTGTTACAGTGAGGGGTGTGGGGTATATCAGAGTGTTACAGTGAGGGGTGTGGGTATATCAGAGTGTTACAGTGAGGGGTGTGGGGTATATCAGAGTGTTACAGTGATAGGTGTGGGGTATATCAGAGTGTTACAGTGAGGGGTGTGGGATATATCAGAGTGTTACAGTGAGGGGTGTGGGATATATCAGAGTGTTACAGTGAGGTGTGTGGCGTATATCAGAGTGTTACAGTGAGGGGTGTGGATATATCAGAGTGTTACAGTGAGGTGTGTGACGTATATCAGAGTGTTACAGTGAGGGGTGTGGGGTATATCAGCGTGTTACAGTGAGGGCTGTGGGTTATATCAGAGTGTTACAGTGAGGGGTGTGGGTATATCAGAGTGTTACAGTGAGGGGTGTGGGGTATATCAGAGTGTTACAGTGAGGGGTGTGGGGTATATCAGAGTGTTACAGTGAGGGGTGTGGGTATATCAGAGTGTTACAGTGAGGGGTGTGGGGTATATCAGAGTGTTACAGTGAGGGGTGTGGGTATATCAGAGTGTTACAGTGAGGGGTGTGGAGTATATCAGAGTGTTACAGTGAGGGGTGTGGGGTATATCAGAGTGTTACAGTGATGGGTGTGGGGTATATCAGAGTGTTACAGTGAGGGGTGTGGGGTATATCAGAGTGTTACAGTGAGGGGTGTGGGGTATATCAGAGTGTTACAGTGAGGGGTGTGGGGTATATCAGAGTGTTACAGTGAGGGGTGTGGGTATATCAGAGTGTTACAGTGAGGGGTGTGGGATATATCAGAGTGTTACAGTGAGGGGTGTGGGATATATCAGAGTGTTACAGTGAGGGGTGTGGGATATATCAGAGTGTTACAGTGAGGGGTGTGGGATATATCACTGTTACAATGAGGGATGTGGGATATATCAGAGTGTTATAGCGAGGGGTGTGGGTATATCAGAGTGTTACAGTGAGGGGTGTGGGATATATCAGAGTGTTACAGTGAGGGGTGTGGGATATATCAGAGTGTTACAGTGAGGGGTGTGGGGTATATCAGAGTGTTACAGTGAGGGGTGTGGGGTATATCAGAGTGTTACAGTGAGGGGTGTGGGTATATCAGAGTGTTACAGTGAGGGGTGTGGGGTATATCAGAGTGTTACAGTGAGGGGTGTGGGTATATCAGAGTGTTACAGTGAGGGGTGTGGGTATATCAGAGTGTTACAGTGAGGGGTGTGGGGTATATCAGAGTGTTACAGTGAGGGGTGTGGGGTATATCAGAGTGTTACAGTGAGGGGTGTGGGGTATATCAGAGTGTTACAGTGAGGGGTGTGGGTATATCAGAGTGTTACAGTGAGGGGTGTGGGGTATATCAGAGTGTTACAGTGAGGGGTGTGGGTATATCAGAGTGTTACAGTGAGGGGTGTGGGGTATATCAGAGTGTTACAGTGAGGGGTGTGGGGTATATCAGAGTGTTACAGTGAGGGGTGTGGGGTATATCAGAGTGTTACAGTGAGGGGTGTGGGGTATATCAGAGTGTTACAGTGAGGGGTGTGGGTATATCAGAGTGTTACAGTGAGGGGTGTGGGTATATCAGAGTGTTACAGTGAGGGGTGTGGGGTATATCAGAGTGTTACAGTGAGGGGTGTGGGGTATATCAGAGTGTTACAGTGAGGGGTGTGGGTATATCAGAGTGTTACAGTGAGGGGTGTGGGTATATCAGAGTGTTACAGTGAGGGGTGTGGGTATATCAGAGTGTTACAGTGAGGGGTGTGGGATATATCAGAGTGTTACAGTGAGGGGTGTGGGATATATCAGAGTGTTACAGTGAGGGGTGTGGGTATATCAGAGTGTTACAGTGAGGGGTGTGGGATATATCAGAGTGTTACAGTGAGGGGTGTGGGATATATCAGAGTGTTACAGTGAGGGGTGTGGGGTATATCAGAGTGTTACAGTGAGGGGTGTGGGATATATCAGAGTGTTACAGTGAGGGGTGTGGGGTATATCAGAGTGTTACAGTGAGGGGTGTGGGGTATATCAGAGTGTTACAGTGAGGGGTGTGGGTATATCAGAGTGTTACAGTGAGGGGTGTGGGATATATCAGAGTGTTACAGTGAGGGGTGTGGGGTATATCAGAGTGTTACAGTGAGGGGTGTGGGTATATCAGAGTGTTACAGTGAGGGGTGTGGGTATATCAGAGTGTTACAGTGAGGGGTGTGGGGTATATCAGAGTGTTACAGTGAGGGGTGTGGGGTATATCAGAGTGTTACAGTGAGGGGTGTGGGGTATATCAGAGTGTTACAGTGAGGGGTGTGGGTATATCAGAGTGTTACAGTGAGGGGTGTGGGTATATCAGACTGTTACAGTGAGGGGTGTGGGGTATATCAGAGTGTTACAGTGAGGGGTGTGGGGTATATCAGAGTGTTACAGTGAGGGGTGTGGGGTATATCAGAGTGTTACAGTGAGGGGTGTGGGGTATATCAGAGTGTTACAGTGAGGGGTGTGGGGTATTTGAGAGTGTTACAGTGAGTGGTGTGGGTATATCAGAGTGTTACAGGGACGGGTGTGGGGTATATCAGAGTGTTACAGTGAGGGGTGTGGGGTATATCAGAGTGTTACAGTGAGGGGTGTGGGATATATCAGAGTGTTACAGTGAGGGTTGTGGTATATATCAGAGTGTTACAGTGAGGGGTGTGGGGTATATCAGAGTGTTACAGTGAGGGGTGTGGGGTATATCAGAGTGTTACAGTGAGGGGTGTGGGTAAAATCAGAGTGTTACAGTGAGGGGTGTGGTGTGGTTCAGAGTGTTACAGTGAGGGGTGTGGGATATATCAGCGTGTTACAGTGAGGGGTGTGGGTAAAATCAGGGTGTTACAGTGAGAGGTGTGGGGTATATCAGAGTGTTACAGTGAGTGGTGTGGTGTATATCAGAGTGTTACAGTGAGGGGTGTGGGATATATCAGAGTGTTACAGTGAGGGGTGTGGGGTATATCAGAGTGTTACAGTGAGGGGGTGTGGGGTATATCAGAGTGTTACAGTGAGGGGTGTGGGATATATCAGAGTGTTACAGTGAGGGGTGTGGGGTACATCAGGGTGTTACAGTGAGGGGTGTGGGATATATCAGAGTGTTACAGTGAGGGGTGTGGGATATATCAGAGTGTTACAGTGAGGGGTGTGGGGTATATCAGAGTGTTACAGTGAGGGGTGTGGGGTATATCAGAGTGTTACAGTGAGGGGTGTGGGGTATATCAGAGTGTTACAGTGAGGGGTGTGGGTATATCAGAGTGTTACAGTGAGGGGTGTGGGTATATCAGAGTGTTACAGTGAGGGGTGTGGGTATATCAGAGTGTTACAGTGAGGGGTGTGGGGTATATCAGAGTGTTACAGTGAGGGTGTGGGGTATATCAGAGTGTTACAGTGAGGGGTGTGGGATATATCAGAGTGTTACAGTGAGGGGTGTGGGTATATCAGAGTGTTACAGTGAGGGGTGTGGGTATATCAGAGTGTTACAGTGAGGGGTGTGGGTATATCAGAGTGTTACAGTGAGGGGTGTGGGTATATCAGAGTGTTACAGTGAGGGGTGTGGGTATATCAGAGTGTTACAGTGAGGGGTGTGGGTATATCAGAGTGTTACAGTGAGGGGTGTGGGGTATATCAGAGTGTTACAGTGAGGGGTGTGGGGTATATCAGAGTGTTACAGTGAGGGGTGTGGGTATATCAGAGTGTTACAGTGAGGGGTGTGGGGTATATCAGAGTGTTACAGTGAGGGGTGTGGGGTATATCAGAGTGTTACAGTGAGGGGTGTGGGTATATCAGAGTGTTACAGTGAGGGTGTGTGGGTATATCAGAGTGTTACAGTGAGGGGTGTGGGGTATATCAGAGTGTTACAGTGAGGGGTGTGGGGTATATCAGAGTGTTACAGTGAGGGGTGTGGGTATATCAGAGTGTTACAGTGAGGGGTGTGGGATATATCAGAGTGTTACAGTGAGGGGTGTGGGGTATATCAGAGTGTTACAGTGAGGGGTGTGGGTATATCAGAGTGTTACAGTGAGGGGTGTGGGGTATATCAGAGTGTTACAGTGAGGGGTGTGGGGTATATCAGAGTGTTACAGTGAGGGGTGTGGGTATATCAGAGTGTTACAGTGAGGGGTGTGGGGTATATCAGAGTGTTACAGTGAGGGGTGTGGGTATATCAGAGTGTTACAGTGAGGGGTGTGGGGTATATCAGAGTGTTACAGTGAGGGGTGTGGGTATATCAGAGTGTTACAGTGAGGGGTGTGGGGTATATCAGAGTGTTACAGTGAGGGGTGTGGGTATATCAGAGTGTTACAGTGAGGGGTGTGGGATATATCAGAGTGTTACAGTGAGGGGTGTGGGTATATCAGAGTGTTACAGTGAGGGGTGTGGGGTATATCAGAGTGTTACAGTGAGGGGTGTGGGGTATATCAGAGTGTTACAGTGAGGGGTGTGGGGTATATCAGAGTGTTACAGTGAGGGGTGTGGGTATATCAGAGTGTTACAGTGAGGGGTGTGGGTATATCAGAGTGTTACAGTGAGGGGTGTGGGGTATATCAGAGTGTTACAGTGAGGGGTGTGGGATATATCAGAGTGTTACAGTGAGGGGTGTGGGTATATCAGAGTGTTACAGTGAGGGGTGTGGGGTATATCAGAGTGTTACAGTGAGGGGTGTGGGGTATATCAGAGTGTTACAGTGAGGGGTGTGGGGTATATCAGAGTGTTACAGTGAGGGGTGTGGGGTATATCAGAGTGTTACAGTGAGGGGTGTGGGGTATATCAGAGTGTTACAGTGAGGGGTGTGGGATATATCAGAGTGTTACAGTGAGGGGTGTGGGGTATATCAGAGTGTTACAGTGAGGGGTGTGGGATATATCAGAGTGTTACAGTGAGGGGTGTGGGATATATCAGAGTGTTACAGTGAGGGGTGTGGATATATCAGAGTGTTACAGTGAGGGGTGTGGGGTATATCAGAGTGTTACAGTGAGGGGTGTGGGTATATCAGAGTGTTACAGTGAGGGGTGTGGGGTATATCAGAGTGTTACAGTGAGGGGTGTGGGGTATATCAGAGTGTTACAGTGAGGGGTGTGGGTATATCAGAGTGTTACAGTGAGGGGTGTGGGTATATCAGAGTGTTACAGTGAGGGGTGTGGGGTATATCAGAGTGTTACAGTGAGGGGTGTGGGGTATATCAGAGTGTTACAGTGAGGGGTGTGGGGTATATCAGAGTGTTACAGTGAGGGGTGTGGGTATATCAGAGTGTTACAGTGAGGGGTGTGGGATATATCAGAGTGTTACAGTGAGGGGTGTGGGGTATATCAGAGTGTTACAGTGAGGGGTGTGGGTATATCAGAGTGTTACAGTGAGGGGTGTGGGGTATATCAGAGTGTTACAGTGAGGGGTGTGGGTATATCAGAGTGTTACAGTGAGGGGTGTGGGATATATCAGAGTGTTACAGTGAGGGGTGTGGGGTATATCAGAGTGTTACAGTGAGGGGTGTGGGGTATATCAGAGTGTTACAGTGAGGGGTGTGGGGTATATCAGAGTGTTACAGTGAGGGGTGTGGGGTATATCAGAGTGTTACAGTGAGGGGTGTGGGGTATATCAGAGTGTTACAGTGAGGGGTGTGGGGTATATCAGAGTGTTACAGTGAGGGGTGTGGGTATATCAGAGTGTTACAGTGAGGGGTGTGGGTATATCAGAGTGTTACAGTGAGGGGTGTGGGGTATATCAGAGTGTTACAGTGAGGGGTGTGGGGTATATCAGAGTGTTACAGTGAGGGGTGTGGGGTATATCAGAGTGTTACAGTGAGGGGTGTGGGGTATATCAGAGTGTTACAGTGAGGGGTGTGGGGTATATCAGAGTGTTACAGTGAGGGGTGTGGGTATATCAGAGTGTTACAGTGAGGGGTGTGGGGTATATCAGAGTGTTACAGTGAGGGGTGTGGGGTATATCAGAGTGTTACAGTGAGGGGTGTGGGTATATCAGAGTGTTACAGTGAGGGGTGTGGGGTATATCAGAGTGTTACAGTGAGGGGTGTGGGGTATATCAGAGTGTTACAGTGAGGGGTGTGGGATATATCAGAGTGTTACAGTGAGGGGTGTGGGGTATATCAGAGTGTTACAGTGAGGGGTGTGGGTATATCAGAGTGTTACAGTGAGGGGTGTGGGGTATATCAGAGTGTTACAGTGAGGGGTGTGGGTATATCAGAGTGTTACAGTGAGGGGTGTGGGGTATATCAGAGTGTTACAGTGAGGGGTGTGGGTATATCAGAGTGTTACAGTGAGGGGTGTGGGGTATATCAGAGTGTTACAGTGAGGGGTGTGGGTATATCAGAGTGTTACAGTGAGGGGTGTGGGGTATATCAGAGTGTTACAGTGAGGGGTGTGGGTATATCAGAGTGTTACAGTGAGGGGTGTGGGGTATATCAGAGTGTTACAGTGAGGGGTGTGGGATATATCAGAGTGTTACAGTGAGGGGTGTGGGTATATCAGAGTGTTACAGTGAGGGGTGTGGGGTATATCAGAGTGTTACAGTGAGGGGTGTGGGTATATCAGAGTGTTACAGTGAGGGGTGTGGGTATATCAGAGTGTTACAGTGAGGGTGTGGGGTATATCAGAGTGTTACAGTGAGGGGTGTGGGGTATATCAGAGTGTTACAGTGAGGGGTGTGGGTATATCAGAGTGTTACAGTGAGGGGTGTGGGGTATATCAGAGTGTTACAGTGAGGGGTGTGGGGTATATCAGAGTGTTACAGTGAGGGGTGTGGGGTATATCAGAGTGTTACAGTGAGGGGTGTGGGTATATCAGAGTGTTACAGTGAGGGGTGTGGGGTATATCAGAGTGTTACAGTGAGGGGTGTGGGGTATATCAGAGTGTTACAGTGAGGGGTGTGGGGTATATCAGAGTGTTACAGTGAGGGGTGTGGGTATATCAGAGTGTTACAGTGAGGGGTGTGGGTATATCAGAGTGTTACAGTGAGGGGTGTGGGGTATATCAGAGTGTTACAGTGAGGGGTGTGGGGTATATCAGAGTGTTACAGTGAGGGGTGTGGGATATATCAGAGTGTTACAGTGAGGGGTGGGGGTATATCAGAGTGTTACAGTGAGGGGTGTGGGATATATCAGAGTGTTACAGTGAGGGGTGTGGGGTATATCAGAGTGTTACAGTGAGGGGTGTGGGATATATCAGAGTGTTACAGTGAGGGGTGTGGGGTATATCAGAGTGTTACAGTGAGGGGTGTGGGTATATCAGAGTGTTACAGTGAGGGGTGTGGGTATATCAGAGTGTTACAGTGAGGGGTGTGGGTATATCAGAGTGTTACAGTGAGGGGTGTGGGGTATATCAGAGTGTTACAGTGAGGGGTGTGGGGTATATCAGAGTGTTACAGTGAGGGGTGTGGGATATATCAGAGTGTTACAGTGAGGGGTGTGGGGTATATCAGAGTGTTACAGTGAGGGGTGTGGGATATATCAGAGTGTTACAGTGAGGGGTGTGGGATATATCAGAGTGTTACAGTGAGGGGTGTGGGATATATCAGAGTGTTACAGTGAGGGGTGTGGGTTATATCAGAGTGTTACAGTGAGGGGTGTGGGGTATATCAGAGTGTTACAGTGAGGGGTGTGGGTATATCAGAGTGTTACAGTGAGGGGTGTGTGGTATATCAGAGTGTTACAGTGAGGGGTGTGCGGTATATCAGAGTGTTACACTGAGGGGTGTGGGGTATATCAGAGTGTTACAGTGAGGTGTGTGGGTATATCAGAGTGTTACAGTGAGGTGTGTGGGTATATCAGAGTGTTACAGTGAGGGGTGTGGGGTATATCAGAGTGTTACAGTGAGGGGTGTGGGGTATATCAGAGTGTTACAGTGAGGGGTGTGGGGTATATCAGAGTGTTACAGTGAGGGGTGTGGGTATATCAGAGTGTTACAGTGAGGGGTGTGGGGTATATCAGAGTGTTACAGTGAGGGGTGTGGGATATATCAGAGTGTTACAGTGAGGGGTGTGGGATATATCAGAGTGTTACAGTGAGGGGTGTGGGGTATATCAGAGTGTTACAGTGAGGGGTGTGGGGTATATCAGAGTGTTACAGTGAGGGGTGTGGGGTATATCAGAGTGTTACAGTGAGGGGTGTGGGTATATCAGAGTGTTACAGTGAGGGGTGTGGGTATATCAGAGTGTTACAGTGAGGGGTGTGGGGTATATCAGAGTGTTACAGTGAGGGGTGTGGGTATATCAGAGTGTTACAGTGAGGGGTGTGGGGTATATCAGAGTGTTACAGTGAGGGGTGTGGGTATATCAGAGTGTTACAGTGAGGGGTGTGGGATATATCAGAGTGTTACAGTGAGGGGTGTGGGGTATATCAGAGTGTTACAGTGTGGGGTGTGGGGTATATCAGAGTGTTACAGTGAGGGGTGTGGGGTATATCAGAGTGTTACAGTGAGGGGTGTGGGGTATATCAGAGTGTTACAGTGAGGGGTGTGGGGTATATCAGAGTGTTACAGTGAGGGGTGTGGGGTATATCAGAGTGTTACAGTGAGGGGTGTGGGGTATATCAGAGTGTTACAGTGAGGGGTGTGGGGTATATCAGAGTGTTACAGTGAGGGGTGTGGGGTATATCAGAGTGTTACAGTGAGGGGTGTGGGGTATATCAGAGTGTTACAGTGAGGGGTGTGGGGTATATCAGAGTGTTACAGTGAGGGGTGTGGGTATATCAGAGTGTTACAGTGAGGGGTGTGGGGTATATCAGAGTGTTACAGTGAGGGGTGTGGGTATATCAGAGTGTTACAGTGAGGGGTGTGGGGTATATCAGAGTGTTACAGTGAGGGGTGTGGGTATATCAGAGTGTTACAGTGAGGGGTGTGGGGTATATCAGAGTGTTACAGTGAGGGGTGTGGGTATATCAGAGTGTTACAGTGAGGGGTGTGGGTATATCAGAGTGTTACAGTGAGGGGTGTGGGGTATATCAGAGTGTTACAGTGAGGGGTGTGGGGTATATCAGAGTGTTACAGTGAGGGGTGTGGGGTATATCAGAGTGTTACAGTGAGGGGTGTGGGTATATCAGAGTGTTACAGTGAGGGGTGTGGGTATATCAGAGTGTTACAGTGAGGGGTGTGGGGTATATCAGAGTGTTACAGTGAGGGGTGTGGGATATATCAGAGTGTTACAGTGAGGGGTGTGGGTATATCAGAGTGTTACAGTGAGGGGTGTGGGGTATATCAGAGTGTTACAGTGAGGGGTGTGGGTATATCAGAGTGTTACAGTGAGGGGTGTGGGTATATCAGAGTGTTACAGTGAGGGGTGTGGGGTATATCAGAGTGTTACAGTGAGGGGTGTGGGGTATATCAGAGTGTTACAGTGAGGGGTGTGGGGTATATCAGAGTGTTACAGTGAGGGGTGTGGGATATATCAGAGTGTTACAGTGAGGGGTGTGGGTATATCAGAGTGTTACAGTGAGGGGTGTGGGATATATCAGAGTGTTACAGTGAGGGGTGTGGGGTATATCAGAGTGTTACAGTGAGGGGTGTGGGATATATCAGAGTGTTACAGTGAGGGGTGTTGGGTATATCAGAGTGTTACAGTGAGGGGTGTGGGATATATCAGAGTGTTACAGTGAGGGGTGTGGGTATATCAGAGTGTTACAGTGAGGGGTGTGGGATATATCAGAGTGTTACAGTGAGGGGTGTGGGTATATTAGAGTGATACAGTGAGGGGTGCGGGGTATATCAGAGTGTTACAGTGAGGGGTGTGGGGTATATCAGAGTGTTACAGTGAGGGGTGTGGGATATATCAGAGTGTTACAGTGAGGGGTGTGGGGTATATCAGAGTGTTACAGTGAGGGGTGTGGGGTATATCAGAGTGTTACAGTGAGGGGTGTGGGGTATATCAGAGTGTTACAGTGAGGGGTGTGGGTATATCAGAGTGTTACAGTGAGGGGTGTGGGTATATCAGAGTGTTACAGTGAGGGGTGTGGGGTATATCAGAGTGTTACAGTGAGGGGTGTGGATATATCAGAGTGTTACAGTGAGGGGTGTGGGATATATCAGAGTGTTACAGTGAGGGGTGTGGGGTATATCAGAGTGTTACAGTGAGGGGTGTGGGGTATATCAGAGTGTTACAGTGAGGGGTGTGGGATATATCAGAGTGTTACAGTGAGGGGTGTGGGTATATCAGAGTGTTACAGTGAGGGGTGTGGGGTATATCAGAGTGTTACAGTGAGGGGTGTGGGTATATCAGAGTGTTACAGTGAGGGGTGTGGGGTATATCAGAGTGTTACAGTGAGGGGTGTGGGTATATCAGAGTGTTACAGTGAGGGGTGTGGGTATATCAGAGTGTTACAGTGAGGGGTGTGGGTATATCAGAGTGTTACAGTGAGGGGTGTGGGGTATATCAGAGTGTTACAGTGAGGGGTGTGGGTATATCAGAGTGTTACAGTGAGGGGTGTGGGATATATCAGAGTGTTACAGTGAGGGGTGTGGGTATATCAGAGTGTTACAGTGAGGGGTGTGGGATATATCAGAGTGTTACAGTGAGGGGTGTGGGTATATCAGAGTGTTACAGTGAGGGGTGTGGGATATATCAGAGTGTTACAGTGAGGGGTGTGGGTATATCAGAGTGTTACAGTGAGGGGTGTGGGGTATATCAGAGTGTTACAGTGAGGGGTGTGGGTATATCAGAGTGTTACAGTGAGGGGTGTGGGGTATATCAGAGTGTTACAGTGAGGGGTGTGGGTATATCAGAGTGTTACAGTGAGGGGTGTGGGGTATATCAGAGTGTTACAGTGAGGGGTGTGGGTATATCAGAGTGTTACAGTGAGGGGTGTGGGGTATATCAGAGTGTTACAGTGAGGGGTGTGGGTATATCAGAGTGTTACAGTGAGGGGTGTGGGTATATCAGAGTGTTACAGTGAGGGGTGTGGGGTATATCAGAGTGTTACAGTGAGGGGTGTGGGTATATCAGAGTGTTACAGTGAGGGGTGTGGGTATATCAGAGTGTTACAGTGAGGGGTGTGGGATATATCAGAGTGTTACAGTGAGGGGTGTGGGTATATCAGAGTGTTACAGTGAGGGGTGTGGGGTATATCAGAGTGTTACAGTGAGGGGTGTGGGTATATCAGAGTGTTACAGTGAGGGGTGTGGGATATATCAGAGTGTTACAGTGAGGGGTGTGGGGTATATCAGAGTGTTACAGTGAGGGGTGTGGGGTATATCAGAGTGTTACAGTGAGAGGTGTGGACTATATCAGAGTGTTATAGTGAGGGGTGTGGGATATATCAGAGTGTTACAGTGAGGGGTGTGGGGTATATCAGAGTTTTACAGTGAGGGGTGTGGGTATATCAGAGTGTTACAGTGAGGGGTGTGGGATATATCAGAGTGTTACAGTGAGGGGTTTGGGATATATCAGAGTGTTATAGTGAGGGGTGTGGGTATATCAGAGTGTTACAGTGAGGGGTGTGGGGTATATCAGAGTGTTACAGTGAGGGGTGTGGGTATATCAGAGTGTTACAGTGAGGGGTGTGGGTATATCAGAGTGTTACAGTGAGGGGTGTGGGATATATCAGAGTGTTACAGTGAGGGGTGTGGGATATATCAGAGTGTTACAGTGAGGGGTGTGGGGTATATCAGAGTGTTACAGTGAGGGGTGTGGGGTATATCAGAGTGTTACAGTGAGGGGTGTGGGGTATATCAGAGTGTTACAGTGAGGGGTGTGGGGTATATCAGAGTGTTACAGTGAGGGGTGTGGGGTATATCAGAGTGTTACAGTGAGGGGTGTGGGGTATATCAGAGTGTTACAGTGAGGGGTGTGGGATATATCAGAGTGTTACAGTGAGGGGTGTGGGATATATCAGAGTGTTACAGTGAGGGGTGTGGGATATATCAGAGTGTTACAGTGAGGGGTGTGGGTTATATCAGAGTGTTTCAGTGAGGGGTGTGGGGTATATCAGAGTGTTACAGTGAGGGGTGTGGGATATATCAGAGTGTTACAGTGAGGGGTGTGGGTATATCAGAGTGTTACAGTGAGGGGTGTGGGGTATATCAGAGTGTTACAGTGAGGGGTGTGGGTATATCAGAGTGTTACAGTGAGGGGTGTGGGTATATCAGAGTGTTACAGTGAGGGGTGTGGGTATATCAGAGTGTTACAGTGAGGGGTGTGGGGTATATCAGAGTGTTACAGTGAGGGGTGTGGGGTATATCAGAGTGTTACAGTGAGGGGTGTGGGGTATATCAGAGTGTTACAGTGAGGGGTGTGGGATATATCAGAGTGTTACAGTGAGGGGTGTGGGGTATATCAGAGTGTTACAGTGAGGGGTGTGGGGTATATCAGAGTGTTACAGTGAGGGGTGTGGGATATATCAGAGTGTTACAGTGAGGGGTGTGGGATATATCAGAGTGTTACAGTGAGGGGTGTGGGGTATATCAGAGTGTTACAGTGAGGGGTGTGGGTTATATCAGAGTGTTACAGTGAGGGGTGTGGGATACATCAGAGTGTTACAGTGAGGGGTATATCAGAGTGTCACAGTGAGGGGTGTGGGTATATCAGAGTGTTACAGTGAGGGGTGTGGGTATATCAGAGTGTTACAGTGAGGGGTGTGGGTATATCAGAGTGTTACAGTGAGGGGTGTGGGGTATATCAGAGTGTTACAGTGAGGGGTGTGGGATATATCAGAGTGTTACAGTGAGGGGTGTGGGTATATCAGAGTGTTACAGTGAGGGGTGTGGGGTATATCAGAGTGTTACAGTGAGGGGTGTGGGTATATCAGAGTGTTACAGTGAGGGGTGTGGGTATATCAGAGTGTTACAGTGAGGGGTGTGGGGTATATCAGAGTGTTACAGTGAGGGGTGTGGGTATATCAGAGTGTTACAGTGAGGGGTGTGGGTATATCAGAGTGTTACAGTGAGGGGTGTGGGTATATCAGAGTGTTACAGTGAGGGGTGTGGGGTATATCAGAGTGTTACAGTGAGGGGTGTGGGGTATATCAGAGTGTTACAGTGAGGGGTGTGGGGTATATCAGAGTGTTACAGTGAGGTGTGTGGGATATATCAGAGTGTTACAGTGAGGGGTGTGGGGTATATCAGAGTGTTACAGTGAGGGGTGTGGGGTATATCAGAGTGTTACAGTGAGGGGTGTGGGGTATATCAGAGTGTTACAGTGAGGGGTGTGGGGTATATCAGAGTGTTACAGTGAGGGGTGTGGGGTATATCAGAGTGTTACAGTGAGGGGTGTGGGATATATCAGAGTGTTACAGTGAGGGGTGTGGGTATATCAGAGTGTTACAGTGAGGGGTGTGGGATATATCAGAGTGTTACAGTGAGGGGTGTGGGTATATCAGAGTGTTACAGTGAGGGGTGTGGGTATATCAGAGTGTTACAGTGAGGGGTGTGGGGTATATCAGAGTGTTACAGTGAGGGGTGTGGGTATATCAGAGTGTTACAGTGAGGGGTGTGGGTATATCAGAGTGTTACAGTGAGGGGTGTGGGTATATCAGAGTGTTACAGTGAGGGGTGTGGGGTATATCAGAGTGTTACAGTGAGGGGTGTGGGGTATATCAGAGTGTTACAGTGAGGGGTGTGGGTATATCAGAGTGTTACAGTGAGGGGTGTGGGGTATATCAGAGTGTTACAGTGAGGGGTGTGGGGTATATCAGAGTGTTACAGTGAGGGGTGTGGGGTATATCAGAGTGTTACAGTGAGGGGTGTGGGTATATCAGAGTGTTACAGTGAGGGGTGTGGGGTATATCAGAGTGTTACAGTGAGGGGTGTGGGGTATATCAGAGTGTTACAGTGAGGGGTGTGGGGTATATCAGAGTGTTACAGTGAGGGGTGTGGGTATATCAGAGTGTTACAGTGAGGGGTGTGGGATATATCAGAGTGTTACAGTGAGGGGTGTGGGGTATATCAGAGTGTTACAGTGAGGGGTGTGGGATATATCAGAGTGTTACAGTGAGGGGTGTGGGTATATCAGAGTGTTACAGTGAGGGGTGTGGGTATATCAGAGTGTTACAGTGAGGGGTGTGGGGTATATCAGAGTGTTACAGTGAGGGGTGTGGGGTATATCAGAGTGTTACAGTGAGGGGTGTGGGTATATCAGAGTGTTACAGTGAGGGGTGTGGGGTATATCAGAGTGTTACAGTGAGGGGTGTGGGGTATATCAGAGTGTTACAGTGAGGGGTGTGGGTATATCAGAGTGTTACAGTGAGGGGTGTGGGGTATATCAGAGTGTTACAGTGAGGGGTGTGGGTATATCAGAGTGTTACAGTGAGGGGTGTGGGGTATATCAGAGTGTTACAGTGAGGGGTGTGGGTATATCAGAGTGTTACAGTGAGGGGTGTGGGGTTTATCAGAGTTTTACAGTGAGGGGTGTGGGGTATATCAGTGTTAATTGAGGGGTGTGGGATATATCAGAGTGTTGCAGTGAGGGGTGTGGGATATATCAGAGTGTTACAGTGAGGGGTGTGGGGTATATCAGAGTGTTACAGTGAGGGGTGTGGGTATATCAGAGTGTTACAGTGAGGGGTGTGGGTATATCAGAGTGTTACAGTGAGGGGTGTGGGTATATCAGAGTGTTACAGTGAGGGGTGTGGGTATATCAGAGTGTTACAGTGAGGGGTGTGGGTATATCAGAGTGTTACAGTGAGGGGTGTGGGGTATATCAGAGTGTTACAGTGAGGGGTGTGGGTATATCAGAGTGTTACAGTGAGGGGTGTGGGGTATATCAGAGTGTTACAGTGAGGGGTGTGGGTATATCAGAGTGTTACAGTGAGGGGTGTGGGGTATATCAGAGTGTTACAGTGAGGGGTGTGGGGTATATCAGAGTGTTACAGTGAGGGGTGTGGGTATATCAGAGTGTTACAGTGAGGGGTGTGGGGTATATCAGAGTGTTACAGTGAGGGGTGTGGGTATATCAGAGTGTTACAGTGAGGGGTGTGGGTATATCAGAGTGTTACAGTGAGGGGTGTGGGGTATATCAGAGTGTTACAGTGAGGGGTGTGGGTATATCAGAGTGTTACAGTGAGGGTGTGGGGTATATCAGAGTGTTACAGTGAGGGGTGTGGGGTATATCAGAGTGTTACAGTGAGGGGTGTGGGGTATATCATAGTGTTACAGTGAGGGGTGTGGGGTATATCAGAGTGTTACAGTGAGGGGTGTGGGGTATATCAGAGTGTTACAGTGAGGGGTGTGGGTTTATCAGAGTGTTACAGTGAGGGGTGTTGAATATATCAGAGTGTTACAGTGAGGGGTGTGGGGTATATCAGAGTGTTACAGTGAGTTGTGTGGGGTATATCAGAGTGTTACAGTGAGGGGTGTGGGATATATCAGAGTGTTACAGTGAGGGGTGTGGGGTATATCAGAGTGTTACAGTGAGGGGTGTGGGGTATATCAGTGTGTTACAGTGAGGGGTGTGGGATATATCAGAGTGTTACAGTGAGGGGTGTGGGGTATATCAGAGTGTTACAGTGAGGGGTGTGGGGTATATCAGAGTGTTACAGTGAGGGGTGTGGGTATATCAGAGTGTTACAGTGAGGGGTGTGGGATATATCAGAGTGTTACAGTGAGGGGTTTGGGTATATCAGAGTGTTACAGTGAGGGGTGTGGGGTATATCAGAGTGTTACACTGAGTGGTGTGGGATATATCAGAGTGTTACAGTGAGGGATGTGGGGTATATCAGAGTGTTACAGTGAGGGGTGTGGGGTATATCAGAGTGTTACAGTGAGGGGTGTGGGTATATCAGAGTGTTACAGTGAGGGGTGTGGGGTATATCAGAGTGTTACAGTGAGGGGTGTGGGGTATATCAGAGTGTTACAGTGAGGGGTGTGGGTATATCAGAGTGTTACAGTGAGGGGTGTGGGTATATCAGAGTGTTACAGTGAGGGGTGTGGGTATATCAGAGTGTTACAGTGAGGGGTGTGGGTATATCAGAGTGTTACAGTGAGGGGTGTGGGTATATCAGAGTGTTACAGTGAGGGGTGTGGGTATATCAGAGTGTTACAGTGAGGGGTGTGGGGTATATCAGAGTGTTACAGTGAGGGGTGTGGGATATATCAGAGTGTTACAGTGAGGGGTGTGGGGTATATCAGAGTGTTACAGTGAGGGGTGTGGGGTATATCAGAGTGTTACAGTGAGGGGTGTGGGATATATCAGAGTGTTACAGTGAGGGGTGTGGGGTATATCAGAGTGTTACAGTGAGGGGTGTGGGTATATCAGAGTGTTACAGTGAGGGGTGTGGGGTATATCAGAGTGTTACAGTGAGGGGTGTGGGTATATCAGAGTGTTACAGTGAGGGGTGTGGGGTATATCAGAGTGTTACAGTGAGGGGTGTGGGTATATCAGAGTGTTACAGTGAGGGGTGTGGGGTATATCAGAGTGTTACAGTGAGGGGTGTGGGATATATCAGAGTGTTACAGTGAGGGGTGTGGGATATATCAGAGTGTTACAGTGAGGGGTGTGGGTATATCAGAGTGTTACAGTGAGGGGTGTGGGTATATCAGAGTGTTACAGTGAGGGGTGTGGGGTATATCAGAGTGTTACAGTGAGGGGTGTGGGGTATATCAGAGTGTTACAGTGAGGGGTGTGGGGTATATCAGAGTGTTACAGTGAGGGGTGTGGGATATATCAGAGTGTTACAGTGAGGGGTGTGGGGTATATCAGAGTGTTACAGTGAGGGGTGTGGGGTATATCAGAGTGTTACAGTGAGGGGTGTGGGGTATATCAGAGTGTTACAGTGAGGGGTGTGGGTATATCAGAGTGTTACAGTGAGGGGTGTGGGGTATATCAGAGTGTTACAGTGAGGGGTGTGGGGTATATCAGAGTGTTACAGTGAGGGGTGGGGTATATCAGAGTGTTACAGTGAGGGGTGTGGGGTATATCAGAGTGTTACAGTGAGGGGTGTGGGGTATATCAGAGTGTTACACTGAGGGGTGTGGGGTATATTAGAGTGTTACAGTGAGCTGTGTGTGTATATCAGAGTGTTACAGTGAGGTGTGTGGGTATATCAGAGTGTTACAGTGAGGGGTGTGGGGTATATCAGAGTGTTACAGTGAGGTGTGTGGGTATATCAGAGTGTTACAGTGAGGGGTGTGGGGTATATCAGAGTGTCACAGTGAGGGGTGTGGGTATATCAGAGTGTTACAGTGAGGGGTGTGGGATATATCAGAGTGTTACAGTGAGGGGTGTGGGTATATCAGAGTGTTACAGTGAGGGGTGTGGGGTATATCAGAGTGTTACAGTGAGGGGTGTGGGTATATCAGAGTGTTACAGTGTGGAGTGTGGGTATATCAGAGTGTTACAGTGAGGGGTGTGGGGTATATCAGAGTGTTACAGTGTGGGGTGTGGGGTATATCAGAGTGTTACAGTGAGGGGTGTGGGGTATATCAGAGTGTTACAGTGAGGGGTGTGGGGTATATCAGAGTGTTACAGTGAGGGGTGTGGGTATATCAGAGTGTTACAGTGAGGGGTGTGGGTATATCAGAGTGTTACAGTGAGGGGTGTGGGTATATCAGAGTGTTACAGTGAGGGGTGTGGGTATATCAGAGTGTTACAGTGAGGGGTGTGGGATATATCAGAGTGTTACAGTGAGGGGTGTGGGGTATATCAGAGTGTTACAGTGAGGGGTGTGGGGTATATCAGAGTGTTACAGTGAGGGGTGTGGGGTATATCAGAGTGTTATAGTGAAGGGTGTGGGATATATCAGAGTGTTACAGTGAGGGGTGTGGGGTATTTCAGAGTGTTACAGTGAGGGGTGTGGGATATATCAGAGTGTTACAGTGAGGGGTGTGGGGTATATCAGAGTGTTACAGTGAGGGGTGTGGGGTATATCAGAGTGTTACAGTGAGGGGTGTGGGTATATCAGAGTGTTACAGTGAGGGGTGTGGGTATATCAGAGTGTTACAGTGAGGGGTGTGGGTATATCAGAGTGTTACAGTGAGGGGTGTGGGTATATCAGAGTGTTACAGTGAGGGGTGTGGGGTATATCAGAGTGTTACAGTGAGGGGTGTGGGGTATATCAGAGTGTTACAGTGAGGGGTGTGGGGTATATCAGAGTGTTACAGTGAGGGGTGTGGGTATATCAGAGTGTTACAGTGAGGGGTGTGGGGTATATCAGAGTGTTACAGTGAGGGGTGTGGGTATATCAGAGTGTTACAGTGAGGGGTGTGGGGTATATCAGAGTGTTACAGTGAGGGGTGTGGGTATATCAGAGTGTTACAGTGAGGGGTGTGGGTATATCAGAGTGTTACAGTGAGGGGTGTGGGTATATCAGAGTGTTACAGTGAGGGGTGTGGGTATATCAGAGTGTTACAGTGAGGGGTGTGGGATATATCAGAGTGTTACAGTGAGGGGTGTGGGGTATATCAGAGTGTTACAGTGAGGGGTGTGGGTATATCAGAGTGTTACAGTGAGGGGTGTGGGTTATATCAGAGTGTTACAGTGAGGGGTGTGGGGTATATCAGAGTGTTACAGTGAGGGGTGTGGGATATATCAGAGTGTTACAGTGAGGGGTGTGGGATATATCAGAGTGTTACAGTGAGGGGTGTGGGATATATCAGAGTGTTACAGTGAGGGGTGTGGGGTATATCAGAGTGTTACAGTGAGGGGTGTGGGTATATCAGAGTGTTACAGTGAGGGGTGTGGGTATATCAGAGTGTTACAGTGAGGGGTGTGGGGTATATCAGAGTGTTACAGTGAGGGGTGTGGGTATATCAGAGTGTTACAGTGAGGGGTGTGGGGTATATCAGAGTGTTACAGTGAGGGGTGTGGGTATATCAGAGTGTTACAGTGAGGGGTGTGGGGTATATCAGAGTGTTACAGTGAGGGGTGTGGGTATATCAGAGTGTTACAGTGAGGGGTGTGGGTATATCAGAGTGTTACAGTGAGGGGTGTGGGTATATCAGAGTGTTACAGTGAGGGGTGTGGGGTATATCAGAGTGTTACAGTGAGGGGTGTGGGGTATATCAGAGTGTTACAGTGAGGGGTGTGGGTATATCAGAGTGTTACAGTGAGGGGTGTGGGTATATCAGAGTGTTACAGTGAGGGGTGTGGGGTATATCAGAGTGTTACAGTGAGGGGTGTGGGATATATCAGAGTGTTACAGTGAGGGGTGTGGGTATATCAGAGTGTTACAGTGAGGGGTGTGGGGTATATCAGAGTGTTACAGTGAGGGGTGTGGGGTATATCAGAGTGTTACAGTGAGGGGTGTGGGGTATATCAGAGTGTTACAGTGAGGGGTGTGGGGTATATCAGAGTGTTACAGTGAGGGGTGTGGGATATATCAGAGTGTTACAGTGAGGGGTGTGGGGTATATCAGAGTGTTACAGTGAGGGGTGTGGGTATATCAGAGTGTTACAGTGAGGGGTGTGGGGTATATCAGAGTGTTACAGTGAGGGGTGTGGGGTATATCAGAGTGTTACAGTGAGGGGTGTGGGGTATATCAGAGTGTTACAGTGAGGGGTGTGGGATATATCAGAGTGTTACAGTGAGGGGTGTGGGGTATATCAGAGTGTTACAGTGAGGGGTGTGGGTATATCAGAGTGTTACAGTGAGGGGTGTGGGTATATCAGAGTGTTACAGTGAGGGGTGTGGGTATATCAGAGTGTTACAGTGAGGGGTGTGGGTATATCAGAGTGTTACAGTGAGGGGTGTGGGGTATATCAGAGTGTTACAGTGAGGGGTGTGGGGTATATCAGAGTGTTACAGTGAGGGGTGTGGGGTATATCAGAGTGTTACAGTGAGGGGTGTGGGGTATATCAGAGTGTTACAGTGAGGGGTGTGGGGTATATCAGAGTGTTACAGTGAGGGGTGTGGGATATATCAGAGTGTTACAGTGAGGGGTGTGGGGTATATCAGAGTGTTACAGTGAGGGGTGTGGGATATATCAGAGTGTTACAGTGAGGGGAGTGGGGTTTATCAGAGTGTTACAGTGAGGGGTGTGGGATATATCATAGTGTTACAGTGAGGGGTGTGTGGTTTATCAGAGTGTTACAGTGAGGGGTGTGGGGTATATCAGAGTGTTACAGTGAGGGGTGTGGGGTATATCAGAGTGTTACAGTGAGGGGTGTGGGGTATATCAGAGTGTTACAGTGAGGGGTGTGGGGTATATCAGAGTGTTACAGTGAGGGGTGTGGGTATATCAGAGTGTTACAGTGAGGGGTGTGGGTATATCAGAGTGTTACAGTGAGGGGTGTGGGTATATCAGAGTGTTACAGTGAGGGGTGTGGGTATATCAGAGTGTTACAGTGAGGGGTGTGGGTATATCAGAGTGTTACAGTGAGGGGTGTGGGTATATCAGAGTGTTACAGTGAGGGGTGTGGGTATATCAGAGTGTTACAGTGAGGGGTGTGGGATATATCAGAGTGTTACAGTGAGGGGTGTGGGGTATATCAGAGTGTTACAGTGAGGGGTGTGGGTATATCAGAGTGTTACAGTGAGGGGTGTGGGGTATATCAGAGTGTTACAGTGAGGGGTGTGGGGTATATCAGAGTGTTACAGTGAGGGGTGTGGGATATATCAGAGTGTTACAGTGAGGGGTGTGGGTATATCAGAGTGTTACAGTGAGGGGTGTGGGGTATATCAGAGTGTTACAGTGAGGGGTGTGGGTATATCAGAGTGTTACAGTGAGGGGTGTGGGTATATCAGAGTGTTACAGTGAGGGGTGTGGGGTATATCAGAGTGTTACAGTGAGGGGTGTGGGTATATCAGAGTGTTACAGTGAGGGGTGTGGGGTATATCAGAGTGTTACAGTGAGGGGTGTGGGTATATCAGAGTGTTACAGTGAGGGGTGTGGGGTATATCAGAGTGTTACAGTGAGGGGTGTGGGTATATCAGAGTGTTACAGTGAGGGGTGTGGGGTATATCAGAGTGTTACAGTGAGGGGTGTGGGGTATATCAGAGTGTTACAGTGAGGGGTGTGGGGTATATCAGAGTGTTACAGTGAGGGGTGTGGGTATATCAGAGTGTTACAGTGAGGGGTGTGGGTATATCAGAGTGTTACAGTGAGGGGTGTGGGATATATCAGAGTGTTACAGTGAGGGGTGTGGGGTATATCAGAGTGTTACAGTGAGGGGTGTGGGTATATCAGAGTGTTACAGTGAGGGGTGTGGGGTATATCAGAGTGTTACAGTGAGGGGTGTGGGATATATCAGAGTGTTACAGTGAGGGGTGTGGGGTATATCAGAGTGTTACAGTGAGGGGTGTGGGTATATCAGAGTGTTACAGTGAGGGGTGTGGGTATATCAGAGTGTTACAGTGAGGGGTGTGGGTATATCAGAGTGTTACAGTGAGGGGTGTGGGATATATCAGAGTGTTACAGTGAGGGGTGTGGGATATATCAGAGTGTTACAGTGAGGGGTGTGGGGTATATCAGAGTGTTACAGTGAGGGGTGTGGGGTATATCAGAGTGTTACAGTGAGGGGTGTGGGTATATCAGAGTGTTACAGTGAGGGGTGTGGGGTATATCAGAGTGTTACAGGGAGGGGTGTGGGGTATATCAGAGTGTTACAGTGAGGGGTGTGGGTATATCAGAGTGTTACAGTGAGGGGTGTGGGTATATCAGAGTGTTACAGTGAGGGGTGTGGGTATATCAGAGTGTTACAGTGAGGGGTGTGGGTATATCAGAGTGTTACAGTGAGGGGTGTGGGTATATCAGAGTGTTACAGTGAGGGGTGTGGGATATATCAGAGTGTTACAGTGAGGGGTGTGTGAGATATCAGAGTGTTACAATGAGGGGTGTTGGGTATATCAGAGTGTTACAGTGAGGGGTGTGGGGTATATCAGAGTGTTACAGTGAGGGTGTGGGGTATATCAGGGGGTTACAGTGAGAGGTGTGGGGTATATCAGAGTGTAACAGTGAGGGGTGTGGGATATATCAGAGTGTTACAGTGAGGGGTGTGGGATATATCAGAGTGTTACAGTGAGGGGTGTGAGATATATCAGAGTGTTACAGTGAGGGGTGTGGGGTATATCAGAGTGTTACAGTGAGGGGTGTGGGGTATATCAGAGTGTTACAGTGAGGGTGTGGGGTATATCAGAGTGTTACAGTGAGGGGTGTGGGGTATATCAGAGTGTTACAGTGAGGGGTGTGGGGTATATCAGAGTGTTACAGTGAGGGGTGTGGGTTTCGTCAGAGTGTTACCGTGAGGAGTGTGGGGTATATCAGAGTGTTACAGTGAGGGGTGTGGGGTATATCAGAGTGTTACAGTGAGGGGTGTGGGGTATATCAGAGTGTTACAGTGAGGGGTGTGGGTATATCAGAGTGTTACAGTGAGGGGTGTGGGGTATATCAGAGTGTTACAGTGAGGGGTGTGGGGTATATCAGAGTGATACAGTGAGGGGTGTGGGATATATCAGAGTGTTACAGTGAGGGGTGTGGGGTATATCAGAGTGTTACAGTGAGGGGTGTGGGGTATATCAGAGTGTTACAGTGAGGGGTGTGGGATATATCAGAGTGTTACAGTGAGGGGTGTGGGGTATATCAGAGTGTTACAGTGAGGGGTGTGGGGTATATCAGAGTGTTACAGTGAGGGGTGTGGGTATATCAGAGTGTTACAGTGAGGGGTGTGGGTATATCAGAGTGTTACAGTGAGGGGTGTGGGTATATCAGAGTGTTACAGTGAGGGGTGTGGGATATATCAGAGTGTTACAGTGAGGGGTGTGGGTATATCAGAGTGTTACAGTTAGGGGTGTGTGGGGTATATCAGAGTGTTACAGTGAGGGGTGTGGGGTATATCAGAGTGTTACAGTGAGGGGTGTGGGATATATCAGAGTGTTACAGTGAGGGGTGTGGGATATATCAGAGTGTTACAGTGAGGGGTGTGGGGTATATCAGAGTGTTACAGTGAGGGGTGTGGGATATATCAGAGTGTTACAGTGAGGGGTGTGGGGTATATCAGAGTGTTACAGTGAGGGGTGTGGGTATATCAGAGTGTTACAGTGAGGGGTGTGGGTATATCAGAGTGTTACAGTGAGGGGTGTGGGTATATCAGAGTGTTACAGTGAGGGGTGTGGGTATATCAGAGTGTTACAGTGAGGGGTGTGGGGTATATCAGAGTGTTACAGTGAGGGGTGTGGGGTATATCAGAGTGTTACAGTGAGGGGTGTGGGGTATATCAGAGTGTTACAGTGAGGGGTGTGGGATATATCAGAGTGTTACAGTGAGGGGTGTGGGGTATATCAGAGTGTTACAGTGAGGGGTGTGGGTATATCAGAGTGTTACAGTGAGGGGTGTGGGGTATATCAGAGTGTTACAGTGAGGGGTGTGGGGTATATCAGAGTGTTACAGTGAGGGGTGTGGGGTATATCAGAGTGTTACAGTGAGGGGTGTGGGGTATATCAGAGTGTTACAGTGAGGGGTGTGGGGTATATCAGAGTGTTACAGTGAGGGGTGTGGGGTATATCAGAGTGTTACAGTGAGGGGTGTGGGGTATATCAGAGTGTTACAGTGAGGGGTGTGGGGTATATCATAGAGTTACAGTGATGGGTTGGGGTATATCAGAGTGTTACAGTGAAGGGTCTGGAGTATATCAGAGTGTTACAGTGAGTGTGTGTGGATATATCAGAGTGTTACAGTGAGGAGTGTGAGGTTTTCAGAGTGTTACAGTGAGGGGTGTGGTGTATATCAGAGTTTTACATTGAGGGGTGTGTGGTATATCAGAGTGTTACAGTGAGAGGTGTGGGGTATATCAGAGTGTTACAGTGAGAGATGTGGGGTATATCAGAGTGTTACAGTGAGGGGTGTGGGATCTATCAGAGTGTTAGAGTGAGGGGTGTGGGTATATCAGAGTGTTACAGTGAGGGGTGTGGGTATATCAGAGTGTTACAGTGAGGGGTGTGGGTATATCAGAGTGTTACAGTGAGGGGTGTGAGGTATATCAGAGTGTTACAGTGAGGGGTGTGGGGTATATCAGAGTGTTACAGTGAGGGGTGTGGGGTATATCAGAGTGTTACAGTGACCGGTGTGGGATATATCAGAGTGTTACAGTGAGGGGTGTGGGATATATCAGAGTGTTACAGTGAGGGGTGTGGGATATATCAGAGTGTTACAGTGAGGGGTGTGGGATATATCAGAGTGTTACAGTGAGGGGTGTGGGGTATATCAGAGTGTTACAGTGAGGGGTGTGGGTATATCAGAGTGTTACAGTGAGGGGTGTGGGGTATATCAGAGTGTTACATTGAGGGGTGTGGGTATATCAGAGTGTTACAGTGAGGGGTGTGGGTATATCAGAGTGTTACAGTGAGGGGTGTGGGTATATCAGAGTGTTACAGTGAGGGGTGTGGGGTATATCAGAGTGTTACAGTGAGGGGTGTGGGGTATATCAGAGTGTTACAGTGAGGGGTGTGGGGTATATCAGAGTGTTACAGTGAGGGGTGTGGGGTATATCAGAGTGTTACAGTGAGGGGTGTGGGTATATCAGAGTGTTACAGTGAGGGGTGTGGGATATATCAGAGTGTTACAGTGAGGGGTGTGGGGTATATCAGAGTGTTACAGTGAGGGGTGTGGGGTATATCAGAGTGTTACAGTGAGGGGTGTGGGGTATATCAGAGTGTTACAGTGAGGGGTGTGGGATATATCAGAGTGTTACAGTGAGGGGTGTGTGTATATCAGAGTGTTACAGTGAAAGGTGTGGGGTATATCAGAGTGTTACAGTGAGGGGTGTGAGATATATCAGAGTGTTACAGTGAGGGGTGTGGGTATATCAGAGTGTTACAGTGAGGGGTGTGGGTATATCAGAGTGTTACAGTGAGGGGTGTGGGGTATATCAGAGTGTTACAGTGATGGGTGTGGGGTATATCAGAGTGTTACAGTGAGGGGTGGGATATATCAGAGTGTTACAGTGAGGGGTGTGGGGTATATCAGAGTGTTACAGTGAGGTGTGGGGAGTATATCAGAGTGTTACAGTTAGGGATGTGGGGTATATCAGAGTGTTACAGTGAGGGGTGTGGGGTATATCAGAGTGTTACAGTGAGGGGTGTGGGGTATATCAGAGTGTTACAGTGAGGGGTGTGGGATATATCAGAGTGTTACAGTGAGGGGTGTGGGATATATCAGAGTGTTACAGTGAGTGGTGTGGGTATATCAGAGTGTTACAGTGAGGGGTGTGGGTATATCAGAGTGTTACAGTGAGGGGTGTGGGTATATCAGAGTGTTACAGTGAGGGGTGTGGGATATATCAGAGTGTTACATTGAGGGGTTTGGGATATATCAGAGTGTTACAGTGAGTGGTGTGGGTGTATATCAGAGTGTTACAGTGAGGGGTGTGGGATATATCAGAGTGTTACAGTGAGGGGTGTGGGATATATCAGAGTGTTACAGTGAGGGGTGTGGGGTATATCAGAGTGTTACAGTGAGGGGTGTGGGTATATCAGTGTGTTACAGTGAGGGGTGTCGTTTATATCAGAGTGTTACAGTGAGGGGTATGGGGTATATCAGAGTGTTACAGTGAGTGGTGTGTGGTAGATCAGAGTGTTGCAGTGAGTGGTGTGGGGTATATCAGAGTGTTACAGTGAGGGTGTGTGGGGTATATCAAAGTGTTATAATGAGCGGCGTGGATTATATCAGAGTGTTACAGTGAGGTGTGTGGGATATATCAGAGTGTTGCAGTGAGGGGTGTGGGATATATCAGAGTGTTACAGTGAGGGGTGTGGGGTATATCAGAGTGTTACAGTGAGGGGTGTGGGGTATATCAGAGTGTTACAGTGAGGGGTGTGGGGTATATCAGAGTGTTACAGTGAGGGGTGTGGGATATATCAGAGTGTTACAGTGAGGGGTGTGGGTATATCAGAGTGTTACAGTGAGGGGTGTGGGTATATCAGAGTGTTACAGTGAGGGGTGTGGGTATATCAGAGTGTTACAGTGAGGGGTGTGGGTATATCAGAGTGTTACAGTGAGGGGTGTGGGTATATCAGAGTGTTACAGTGAGGGGTGTGGGGTATATCAGAGTGTTACAGTGAGGGGTGTGGGTATATCAGAGTGTTACAGTGAGGGGTGTGGGGTATATCAGAGTGTTACAGTGAGGGGTGTGGGGTATATCAGAGTGTTACAGTGAGGGGTGTGGGGTATATCAGAGTGTTACAGTGAGGGGTGGGGTACATCAGAGTGTTACAGTGAGGGGTGGGGTATATCAGAGTGTTACAGTGAGGGGTGTGGGATACATCAGAGTGTTACAGTGAGGGGTGTGGGATATATCAGAGTGTTACAGTGAGGGGTGTGGGGTATATCAGAGTGTTACAGTGAGGGGTGTGGGGTATATCAGAGTGTTACAGTGAGGGGTGTGGGTATATCAGAGTGTCACAGTGAGGGGTGTGGGGTATATCAGAGTGTTACAGTGAGGGGTGTGGGATATATCAGAGTGTTACAGTGAGGGGTGTGGATTATTTCAGAGTGTTACAGTGAGGGGTGTGGGGTATATCAGAGTGTTACAGTGAGGGGTGTGGGGTATATCAGAGTGTTACAGTGAGGGGTGTGGGGTATATCAGAGTGTTACAGTGAGGGGTGTGGGTATATCAGAGTGTTACAGTGAAGGGTGTGGTGTATATCAGAGTGTTACAGTGAGGGGTGTGGGGTATATCAGAGTGTTACAGTGAGGGGTGTGGGATATATCAGAGTGTTAAAGTGAGGGGTGTGGGGTATATCAGAGTGTTACAGTGAGCGGTGTGGTAGATACCAGAGTGTTACAGTGAGGGGTGTGGGATATATCAGAGTGTTACAGTGAGGGGTGTGGGTATATCAGAGTGTTACAGTGAGGGGTGTGGGATATATCAGAGTGTTACAGTGAGGGGTGTGGGTATATCAGAGTGTTACAGTGAGGGGTGTGGGATATATCAGAGTGTTACAGTGAGGGGTGTGGGGTATATCAGAGTGTTACAGTGAGGGGTGTGGGTATATCAGAGTGTTACAGTGAGGGGTGTGGGATATATCAGAGTGTTACAGTGAGGGGTGTGGGGTATATCAGAGTGTTACAGTGAGGGGTGTGGGGTATATCAGAGTGTTACAGTGAGGGGTGTGGGGTATATCAGAGTGTTACAGTGAGGGGTGTGGGTATATCAGAGTGTTACAGTGAGGGGTGTGGGTATATCAGAGTGTTACAGTGAGGGGTGTGGGGTATATCAGAGTGTTACAGTGAGGGGTGTGGGTATATCAGAGTGTTACAGTGAGGGGTGTGGGGTATATCAGAGTGTTACAGTGAGGGGTGTGGGGTGTACAGTGAGGGGTGTGGGGTATATCAGAGTGTTACAGTGAGGGGTGTGGGGTATATCAGAGTGTTACAGTGAGGGGTGTGGGGTATATCAGAGTGTTACAGTGAGGGGTGTGGGGTATATCAGTCTGTCACAATGAGGGGTATGGAGTATATCAGAGTGTTCTAGTGAGGGGTGTGGATATATAAGACTGTTACAGTGATGTTTGTGGGGTATATCAGAGATCTACAGTGAGGGGTGTGGTGTTCATCAGAGTGTAACAGTGAGGGGTGTGGGGTCTATCTGAGTGTTACAGTGAGGGGTGTGGGTTATATCAGAGTGTTACAGTGAGGGGTGTGGCGTATATCAGAGTGTTACAGTGAGGGGTGTGGGGTATATCAGAGTGTTACAGTGAGGGGTGTGGGGTATATCAGAGTGTTACAGTGAGGGGTGTGGGTATATCAGAGTGTTACAGTGAGGGGTGTGGGTATATCAGAGTGTTACAGTGAGGGGTGTGGGGTATATCAGAGTGTTACAGTGAGGGGTGTGGGTATATCAGAGTGTTACAGTGAGGGGTGTGGGTATATCAGAGTGTTACAGTGAGGGGTGTGGGATATATCAGAGTGTTACAGTGAGGGGTGTGGGTATATCAGAGTGTTACAGTGAGGGGTGTGGGGTATATCAGAGTGTTACAGTGAGGGGTGTGGGTATATCAGAGTGTTACAGTGAGGGGTGTGGGGTATATCAGAGTGTTACAGTGAGGGGTGTGGGGTATATCAGAGTGTTACAGTGAGGGGTGTGGGATATATCAGAGTGTTACAGTGAGGGGTGTGGGGTATATCAGAGTGTTACAGTGAGGGGTGTGGGGTATATCAGAGTGTTACAGTGAGGGGTGTGGGGTATATCAGAGTGTTACAGTGAGGGGTGTGGGTATATCAGAGTGTTACAGTGAGGGGTGTGGGATATATCAGAGTGTTACAGTGAGGGGTGTGGGGTATATCAGAGTGTTACAGTGAGGGGTGTGGGTATATCAGAGTGTTACAGTGAGGGGTGTGGGATATATCAGAGTGTTACAGTGAGGGGTGTGGGTATATCAGAGTGTTACAGTGAGGGGTGTGGGATATATCAGAGTGTTACAGTGAGGGGTGTGGGTATATCAGAGTGTTACAGTGAGGGGTGTGGGGTATATCAGAGTGTTACAGTGAGGGGTGTGGGATATATCAGAGTGTTACAGTGAGGGGTGTGGGATATATCAGAGTGTTACAGTGAGGGGTGTGGGGTATATCAGAGTGTTACAGTGAGGGGTGTGGGATATATCAGAGTGTTACAGTGAGGGGTGTGGGATATATCAGAGTGTTACAGTGAGGGGTGTGGGTATATCAGAGTGTTACAGTGAGGGGTGTGGGGTATATCAGAGTGTTACAGTGAGGGGTGTGGGGTATATCAGAGTGTTACAGTGAGGGGTGTGGGTATATCAGAGTGTTACAGTGAGGGGTGTGGGGTATATCAGAGTGTTACAGTGAGGGGTGTGGGGTATATCAGAGTGTTACAGTGAGGGGTGTGGGTATATCAGAGTGTTACAGTGAGGGGTGTGGGTATATCAGAGTGTTACAGTGAGGGGTGTGGGAGATACCCGAGTATTACAGTGAGGGATGTGGGTGATACCAGAGTGTTACAGTGAGGGGTGTGGATATATCAGAGTGTTACAGTGAGGGGTGTGGGATATATCAGAGTGTTACAGTGAGGGGTGTGGGATATATCAGAGTGTTACAGTGAGGGGTGTGGGGTATATCAGAGTGTTACAGTGAGGGGTGTGGGGTATATCAGAGTGTTACAGTGAGGGGTGTGGGATATATCAGAGTGTTACAGTGAGGGGTGTGGGGTATATCAGAGTGTTACAGTGAGGTGTGTGGGTATATCAGAATGTTACAGTGAGGGGTGTGGGTATATCAGAGTGTTACAGTGAGTGTTGTGGGGTATATCAGAGTGTTACAGTGAGGGGTGTGGGTATATCAGAGTGTTACAGTGAGGGGTGTGGTATATCAGAGTGTTACAGTGAGGGGTGTGGGATATATCAGAGTGTTACAGTGAGGGGTGTGGGGTATATCAGAGTGTTACAGTGAGGGGTGTGGGATATATCAGAGTGTTACAGTGAGGGGTGTGGGATATATCAGAGTGTTACAGTGAGGGGTGTGGGATATATCAGAGTGTTACAGTGAGGGGTGTGGGTATATCAGAGTGTTACAGTGAGGGGTGTGGGGTATATCAGAGTGTTACAGTGAGGGGTGTGGGTATATCAGAGTGTTACAGTGAGGGGTGTGGGGTATATCAGAGTGTTACAGTGAGGGGTGTGGGGTATATCAGAGTGTTACAGTGAGGGGTGTGGGTATATCAGAGTGTTACAGTGAGGGGTGTGGGTATATCAGAGTGTTACAGTGAGGGGTGTGGGGTATATCAGAGTGTTACAGTGAGGGGTGTGGGGTATATCAGAGTGTTACAGTGAGGGGTGTGGGGTATATCAGAGTGTTACAGTGAGGGGTGTGGGTATATCAGAGTGTTACAGTGAGGGGTGTGGGGTATATCAGAGTGTTACAGTGAGGGGTGTGGGTATATCAGAGTGTTACAGTGAGGGGTGTGGGGTATATCAGAGTGTTACAGTGAGGGGTGTGGGGTATATCAGAGTGTTACAGTGAGGGGTGTGGGATATATCAGAGTGTTAAGGTGAGGGGTGTGGGTATATCAGAGTGTTACAGTGTGGGGTGTGGGATATATCAGAGTGTTACAGTGAGGGGTGTGGGGTATATCAGAGTGTTACAGTGAGGGGTGTGGGTATATCAGAGTGTTACAGTGAGGGGTGTGGGTATATCAGAGTGCTACAATGATGGGTGTGGGATATATCAGAGTGTTACAGTGAGGGGTGTGGGGTATATCAGAGTGTTACAGTGAGGGGTGTGGGGTATATCAGAGTGTTACAGTGAGGGGTGTGGGGTATATCAGAGTGTTACAGTGAGGGGTGTGGGTATATCAGAGTGTTACAGTGAGGGGTGTGGGGTATATCAGAGTGTTACAGTGAGGGATGTGGGATATATCAGAGTGTTACAGTGAGGGGTGTGGGATATATCAGAGTGTTACAGTGAGGGGTGTGGGGTATATCAGAGTGTTACAGTGAGGGGTGTGGGGTATATCAGAGTGTTACAGTGAGGGGTGTGGGGTATATCAGAGTGTTACAGTGAAGTATGTGGGGTATATCAGAGTGTTACAGTGAGGGGTGTGGGGTATATCAGAGTGTTACAGTGAGGGGTGTGGGATATATCAGAGTGTTACAGTGAGGGTTGTGGGGTATATCATTGTTACAGTGAGGGGTGTTGTGTATATCAGAGTGTTACAGTGAGGGGTGTGGGGTATATCAGAGTGTTACAGTGAAGGCTGTGTGGTATATCAGAGTGTTACAGTGAGGGGTATATCAGAGAATTAAAGTGAGGGGTGAGGGTTAGATCAGACTGTTACAGTGGAGGGTGAGAGTTATATCAGAGCGTTACAGTGAGGGGTGTGGGATATATCTGTGTTACAGTGAGTGGTGTGGGGTATATCAGTCTGTTACAGTGAGGGGTGTGGGATATATCAGAGTGTTACAGTAAGTGGTGTGGGATATATCAGAGTGTTACAGTGAGGGGTGGGGTATATCAGAGTGTTACAGTGTGGGGTTTGTGGTATATCAGAGTGTTAAAGTGAGGGGTGTGGGGTATATCAGAGTGTTACAGTGAGGGGTGTGGGATATATCAGAGTGTTACAGTGAAGGGTGTGGTATATATCAGAGTGTTACAGTGAGGGGTGTGGGGTATATCAGAGTGTTACAGTGAGGGGTGTGGGATATATCAGAGTGTTACAGTGAGGGGTGTGGGATATATCAGAGTGTTACAGTGAGGGGTGTGGGGTATATCAGAGTGTTACAGTGAGGGGTGTGGGATATATCAGAGTGTTACAGTGAGGGGTGTGGGATATATCAGAGTGTTACAGTGAGGGGTGTGGGATATATCAGAGTGTTACAGTGAGGGGTGGGGTATATCAGCGTGTTACAGTGAGGGGTGTGGGGTATATCAGAGTGTTACAGTGAGGGGTGTGGGATATATCAGAGTGTTACAGTGAGGGGTGTAGAGTATATCAGAGTGATGCAGTGATGGGTGTGGGGTGTATATCAGAGTGTTACAGTCAGGGGTGTGGGTCTCTCAGAGTGTCCCAGTGAGGGGTGTGGGTTTTATCAGAGTGTTACAGACAGGGGTGTGGGGTATATCAGAGTGTTACAGTGAGGGGTGTGGGGTATATCAGAGTGTTACAGTGAGGGGTGTGGATATATCAGAGTGTTACAGTGAGGGGTGTGGGATATATCAGAGTGTTACAGTGAGGGTGTGGGGTATATCAGAGTGTTACAGTGAGGGGTGTGGGGTATATCAGAGTGTTACAGTGAGGGGTGTGGGGTATATCAGAGTGTTACAGTGAGGGGTGTGGGGTATATCAGAGTGTTACAGTGAGGGGTGTGGGATATATCAGAGTGTTACAGTGAGGGGTGTGGGTATATCAGAGTGTTACAGTGAGGGGTGTGGGTATATCAGAGTGTTACAGTGAGGGGTGTGGGTATATCAGAGTGTTACAGTGAGGGGTGTGGGGTATATCAGTGTGTTACAGTGAGGGGTGTGCGGTATATCAGAGTGTTACAGTGAGGGGAGTGGCATATATCAGAGTGTTACTGTGAGGGGTGTGGGTATATCAGAGTGTTACAGTGAGGGGAGTGGGATATATCAGAGTGTTACAGTGAGGGGTGTGGGGTATATCAGAGTGTTACAGTGAGGGGTGTGGGATATATCAGAGTGTTACAGTGAGGAGTGAGTGGTATATCAGAGTGTTACAGTGAGGGGTGTGGGGTATATCAGAGTGTTACAGTGAGGGGTGTGGGTATATCAGAGTGTTACAGTGAGGGGTGTGGGTATATCAGAGTGTTACAGTGAGGGGTGTGGGGTATATCAGAGTGTTACAGTGAGGGGTGTGGGTATATCAGAGTGTTACAGTGAGGGGTGTGGGGTATATCAGAGTGTTACAGTGAGGGGTGTGGGTATATCAGAGTGTTACAGTGAGGGGTGTGGGTATATCAGAGTGTTACAGTGAGGGGTGTGGGTATATCAGAGTGTTACAGTGAGGGGTGTGGGTATATCAGAGTGTTACAGTGAGGGGTGTGGGTATATCAGAGTGTTACAGTGAGGGGTGTGGGATATATCAGAGTGTTACAGTGAGGGGTGTGGGGTATATCAGAGTGTTACAGTGAGGGGTGTGGGATATATCAGAGTGTTACAGTGAGGGGTGTGGGGTATATCAGAGTGTTACAGTGAGGGGTGTGGGATATATCAGAGTGTTACAGTGAGGGGTGTGGGGTATATCAGAGTGTTACAGTGAGGGGTGTGGGATATATCAGAGTGTTACAGTGAGGGGTGTGGGGTATATCAGAGTGTTACAGTGAGGGGTGTGGGATATATCAGAGTGTTACAGTGAGGGGTGTGGGTATATCAGAGTGTTACAGTGAGGGGTGTGGGTATATCAGAGTGTTACAGTGAGGGGTGTGGGTATATCAGAGTGTTACAGTGAGGGGTGTGGGATATATCAGAGTGTTACAGTGAGGGGTGTGGGATATATCAGAGTGTTACAGTGAGGGGTGTGGGGTATATCAGAGTGTTACAGTGAGGGGTGTGGGGTATATCAGAGTGTTACAGTGAGGGGTGTGGGTATATCAGAGTGTTACAGTGAGGGGTGTGGGGTATATCAGAGTGTTACAGTGAGGGGTGTGGGATATATCAGAGTGTTACAGTGAGGGGTGTGGGGTATATCAGAGTGTTACAGTGAGGGGTGTGGGGTATATCAGAGTGTTACAGTGAGGGGTGTGGGGTATATCAGAGTGTTACAGTGAGGGGTGTGGGATATATCAGAGTGTTACAGTGAGGGGTGTGGGATATATCAGAGTGTTACAGTGAGGGGTGTGGGGTATATCAGAGTGTTACAGTGAGGGGTGTGGGGTGTATCAGAGTGTTACAGTGAGAGGTGATGGGTATATCAGAGTGTTACAGTGAGGGGTGTGGGATATATCAGAGTGTTACAGTGAGGGGTGTGGGGTATATCAGAGTGTTACAGTGAGGGGTGTGGGGTATATCAGAGTTTTACAGTGAGGGGTGTGGGTATATCAGAGTGTTATAGTGAAGGGTGTGGGATATATCAGAGTGTTACAGTGAGGGGTGTGGGGTATTTCAGAGTGTTACAGTGAGGGGTGTGTGAGATATCAGAGTGTTACAGTGAGGGGTGTTGGGTATATCAGAGTGTTACAGTGAGGGGTGTGGGATATATCAGAGTGTTACAGTGAGGGGTGTGGGTATATCAGAGTGTTACAGTGAGGGGTGTGGGGTATATCAGAGTGTTACAGTGAGGGGTGTGGATAGATGAGAGTGTCACAGTGAGGGGTGTGGGGTATATCAGACTGTCACAGTGAGGGGTGTGGATATATGAGAGTGTTACAGTGAGGGGTGTGGGGTATATCAGAGTGTTACAGTGAGGGGTGTGGGGTATATCAGAGTGTTACAGTGAGGGGTGTGGGGTATATCAGAGTGTTACAGTGAGGGGTGTGGGTATATCAGAGTGTTACAGTGAGGGGTGTGGGTATATCAGAGTGTTACAGTGAGGGGTGTGGGGTATATCAGAGTGTTACAGTGAGGGGTGTGGGATATATCAGAGTGTTACAGTGAGGGGTGGGGTATATCAGAGTGTTACAGTGAGGGGTGGGGTATATCAGAGTGTTACAGTGAGGGGTGTGGGGTATATCAGAGTGTTACAGTGAGGGGTGTGGTGTATATCAGAGTGTTACAGTGAGGGGTGTGGGGTATATCAGAGTGTTACAGTGAGGGGTGTGGGTATATCAGAGTGTTACAGTGAGGGGTGTGGGTATATCAGAGTGTTACAGTGAGGGTGTGGGGTATATCAGTGTGTTACAGTGAGGGGTGTGGGCTACATCAGAGTGTTACAGTGAGGGGTGTGGGGTATATCAGAGTGTTACAGTGAGGGGTGTGGGGTATATCAGAGTGTTACAGTGAGGGGTGTGGGGTATATCAGAGTGTTACAGTGAGGGTGTGTGGGGTATATCAAAGTGTTACAATTAGCGGCGTGGATTATATCAGAGTGTTACAGTGAGGGGTGTGGGGTATATCAGAGTGTTACAGTGAGGGGTGTGGGATATATCAGAGTGTTACAGTGAGGGGTGTGGGATATATCAGAGTGTTACAGTGAGGGGTGTGGGGTATATCAGAGTGTTACAGTGAGGGGTGTGGGTATATCAGAGTGTTACAGTGAGGGGTGTGGGTATATCAGAGTGTTACAGTGAGGGGTGTGGGGTATATCAGAGTGTTACAGTGAGGGGTGTGGGTATATCAGAGTGTTACAGTGAGGGGTGTGGGTATATCAGAGTGTTACAGTGAGGGGTGTGGGTATATCAGAGTGTTACAGTGAGGGGTGTGGGATATATCAGAGTGTTACAGTGAGGGGTGTGGGATATATCAGAGTGTTACAGTGAGGGGTGTGGGGTATATCAGAGTGTTACAGTGAGGGTGTGGGGTATATCAGAGTGTTACAGTGAGGGGTGTGGGTATATCAGAGTGTTACAGTGAGGGGTGTGGGTATATCAGAGTGTTACAGTGAGGGGTGTGGGGTATATCAGAGTGTTACAGTGAGGGGTGTGGGTATATCAGAGTGTTACAGTGAGGGGTGTGGGTATATCAGAGTGTTACAGTGAGGGTGTGGGGTATCTCAGAGTGTTACAGTGAGGGGTGTGGGATATATCAGAGTGTTACAGTGAGGGGTGTGGGATATATCAGAGTGTTACAGTGAGGGGTGTGGGTATATCAGAGTGTTACAGTGAGGGGTGTGGGGTATATCAGAGTGTTACAGTGAGGGGTGTGGGTATATCAGAGTGTTACAGTGAGGGGTGTGAGGTATATCAGAGTGTTACAGTGAGGGGTGTGGGATATATCAGAGTGTTACAGTGAGGGGTGTGGGGTATATCAGAGTGTTACAGTGAGGGGTGTGGGAGTTATCAGAGTGTTACAGTGAGGGGTGTGGGATATATCAGAGTGTTACAGTGAGGGGTGTGGGGTATATCAGAGTGTTACAGTGAGGGGTGTGGGATATATCAGTATGTCACAGTGAGAGGTGTGGGATATATCAGAGTGTTACAGTGAGGGGTGTGGGATATATCAGAGTGTTACAGTGAGGGGTGTGGGATATATCAGAGTGTTACAGTGAGGGGTGTGGGGTATATCAGAGTGTTACAGTGAGGGGTGTGGGGTATATCAGAGTGTTACAGTGAGGGGTGTGGGGTATATCAGAGTGTTACAGTGAGGGGTGTGGGTATATCAGAGTGTTACAGTGAGGGGTGTGGGGTATATCAGAGTGTTACAGTGAGGGTGTGGGATATATCAGAGTGTTACAGTGAGGGGTGTGGGTATATCAGAGTGTTACAGTGAGGGGTGTGGGGTATATCAGAGTGTTACAGTGAGGGGTGTGGGTATATCAGAGTGTTACAGTGAGGGGTGTGGGTATATCAGAGTGTTACAGTGAGGGGTGTGGGGTATATCAGAGTGTTACAGTGAGGGGTGTGGGGTATATCAGAGTGTTACAGTGAGGGGTGTGGGGTATATCAGAGTGTTACAGTGAGGGGTGTGGGATATATCAGAGTGTTAAAGTGAGGGGTGTGGGTATATCAGAGTGTTACAGTGAGGGGTGTGGGTATATTAGAGTGTTACAGTGAGGGGTGTGGGTATATCAGAGTGTTACAGTGAGGGGTGTGGGGTATATCAGAGTGTTACAGTGAGGGTGTGGGGTATATCAGAGTGTTACAGTGAGGGGTGTGGGATATATCAGAGTGTTACAGTGAGGGGTGTGGGGTATATCAGAGTGTTACAGTGAGGGGTGTGGATATATCAGAGTGTTACAGTGAGGGGTGTGGGATATATCAGAGTGTTACAGTGAGGGGTGTGGGGTATATCAGAGTGTTACAGTGAGGGGTGTGGGGTATATCAGAGTGTTACAGTGAGGGGTGTGGGGTATATCAGAGTGTTACAGTGAGGGGTGTGGGGTATATCAGAGTGTTACAGTGAGGGGTGTGGGTATATCAGAGTGTTACAGTGAGGGGTGTGGGGTATATCAGAGTGTTACAGTGAGGGGTGTGGGTATATCAGAGTGTTACAGTGAGGGGTGTGGGTATATCAGAGTGTTACAGTGAGGGGTGTGGGGTATATCAGAGTGTTACAGTGAGGGGTGTGGGGTATATCAGAGTGTTACAGTGAGGGGTGTGGGTATATCAGAGTGTTACAGTGAGGGGTGTGGGTATATCAGAGTGTTACAGTGAGGGGTGTGGGGTATATCAGAGTGTTACAGTGAGGGGTGTGGGTATATCAGAGTGTTACAGTGAGGGGTGTGGGTATATCAGAGTGTTACAGTGAGGGGTGTGGGTATATCAGAGTGTTACAGTGAGGGGTGTGGGTATATCAGAGTGTTACAGTGAGGGGTGTGGGGTATATCAGAGTGTTACAGTGAGGGGTGTGGGATATATCAGAGTGTTACAGTGAGGGGTGTGGGGTATATCAGAGTGTTACAGTGAGGGGTGTGGGATATATCAGAGTGTTACAGTGAGGGGTGTGGGGTATATCAGAGTGTTACAGTGAGGGGTGTGGGGTATATCAGAGTGTTACAGTGAGGGGTGTGGGGTATATCAGAGTGTTACAGTGAGGGGTGTGGGATATATCAGAGTATTACAGTGAGCGGTGTGGGGTATATCAGAGTGTTACAGTGAGGGTGTGGGGGATATCAGAGGGTTACAGTAAGGGGTGTGGGATATATCAGAATGCTACAGGGAGGGGTGTGGGATATATCAGAGTGTTACAGTGAGCGGTGTGGGGTATATCAGAGTGTTACAGTGAGGGGTGTGGGATATATCAGAGTGTTACAATGAGGGGTGTGGGATATATCAGAGTGTTACAGTGAGGGGTGTGGGATATATCAGAGTGTTACAGTGAGGGGTGTGGGGTATATCAGAGTGTTACAGTGAGGGGTGTGGGATATATCAGAGAGTTACAGTGAGGAGTGTGGGATATATCAGAGTTTTACAGTGAGGGGTGTGGGTATATCAGAGTGTTACAGTGAGGAGTGTGGGATATATCAGAGTGTTACAGTGAGGGGTGTGGGGTATATCAGAGTGTTACATTGAAGGGTGCTGGGTATATCAGAGTGTTACAGTGAGGTTTGTGGGATATATCAGAGTGTTACAGTGAGGGGTGTGGGTATATCAGAGTGTTACAGTGAGGGGTGTGGGATATATCAGAGTGTTACAGTGAGGGGTGTGGGTATATCAGAGTGTTACGGTGAGGGGTGTGGGGTATATCAGAGTGTTACAGTGAGGGGTGTGGGTATATCAGAGTGTTACAGTGAGGGGTGTGGGGTATATCAGAGTGTTACAGTGAGGGGTGTGGGATATATCAGAGTGTTACAGTGAGGGGTGTGGGTATATCAGAGTGTTACAGTGAGGGGTGTGGGGATATATCAGAGTGTTACAGTGAGGGTTGTGGGTATATCAGACTGTTACAGTGAGGGGTGTGGGATATATCAGAGTGTTACAGTGAGGGTTGTGGGGTATATCAAAGTGTTACAGTGAGGAGTGTGGGGATATATCAGAGTGTTACAGTGAGGGGTGTGCGCTATATCAGAGTGTTACAGTGAGGGGTGTGGGGTATATCAGAGTGTTACAGTGAGGGGTGTGGGATATATCAGAGTGTTACAGTGAGGGGTGTGGGATATATCAGAGTGTTACAGTGAGGGGTGTGGGATATATCAGAGTGTTACAGTGAGGGGTGTGGGTATATCAGAGTGTTACAGTGAGGGGTGTGGGATATATCAGAGTGTTACAGTGAGGGGTGTGGGTAGATCAGAGTGTTCCAGTGAGGGATGTCGGGTATATCAGAGTGTTACAGTGAGGGGTGTGGGGTATATCAGAGTGTTACAGTGAGGGGTGTGGGATATATCAGAGTGTTACAGTGAGGTGTGTGGGGTATATCAGAGTGTTACAGTGAGGGATGTCGGGTATATCAGAGTGTTACAGTGAGGGGTGTGGGGTATATCAGAGTGTGACAGTGAGGGGTGTGGGATATATCAGAGTGTTACAGTGAGGGGTGTGGGGTATATCAGAGTGTTACAGTGGGGGTGTGGGGTATATCAGAGTGTTACAGTGAGGGGTGGGGTATATCAGAGTGTTACAGTGAGGGGTGTGGGATATATCAGAGTGTTACAGTGAGGGGTGTGGGGTATATCAGAGTGTTACAGTGAGGGGTGTGGGTATATCAGAGAGTTACAGTGAGGGGTGTGGGTATATCAGAGTGTTACAGTGAGGGGTGTGGGTATATCAGAGTGTTACAGTGAGGGGTGTGGGGTATATTAGAGTGTTACAGTGAGTGGTGGGGGTATATCAGAGTGTTACAGTGAGGTGTGTGGGTATATCAGAGTGTTACAGTGAGGGGTGTGGGATATATCAGAGTGTTACAGTGAGGGGTGTGGGATATATCAGAGTGTTACAGTGAGGGGTGTGGGATATCAGAGTGTTACATTGATGGGTGTGGTGTGTATATCAGAGTGTTACAGTGAGGGGTGTGGGTATATCAGAGTGTTACAGTGAGGAGTGTGGGGTTTATCAGAGTGTTACAGTGAGGGGTGTGGGATATATCAGAGTGTTACAGTGAGGGGTGTGGGGTATATCAGAGTGTTACAGTGAGGGGTGTGGGGTATATCAGAGTGTTACAGTGAGGGGTATGGAGTATAACAGAGTGCTTCCGAGGGGTGTGAGACATATCAGTGTGTTACAATGAGGGATGTGGGTATATCAGAGTGTTACATTGAGGGGTGTGGGTATATCAGAGTGTTACAGTGAGGGGTGTGGGAATGTCAGTGTGTTATAGTAAGGGATGTGGGGTTTATCAGAGTGTTACAGTGAGGGGTGTGGGGTATATCAGAGTGTTACAGTGAGGGGTGTGGGGTATATCAGAGTGTTACAGTGAGGGGTGTGGGGTATATCAGAGTGTTACAGTGAGGGGTGTGGGGTATATCAGAGTGTTACAGTGAGGGGTGTGGGATATATCAGAGTGTTACAGTGAGGGGTGTGGGGTATATCAGAGTGTTACAGTGAGGGTGTGGGATATATCAGAGTGTTACAGTGAGGGGTGTGGGATATATCAGAGTGTTACAGTGAGGGGTGTGGGATATATCAGAGTGTTACAGTGAGGGGTGTGGGATATATCAGAGTGTTACAGTGAGGGGTGTGGGTATATCAGAGTGTTACAGTGAGGGGTGTGGGTATATCAGTGTGTTACAGTGAGGGGTGTGGGGTATATCAGAGTGTTACAGTGAGGGGTGTGGGGTATATCAGAGTGTTACAGTGAGGGTGTGGGGTATATCAGAGGGTTTCAGTGAGGGGTGTGGGATATATCAGAGTGTTACAGTGAGGGGTGTGGGGTATATCAGAGTGTTACAGTGAGGGGTGGGGTATATCAGAGTGTTACAGTGAGGGGTGGGGTATATCAGAGTGTTACAGTGAGGGGTGTGGGATATATCAGAGTGTTACAGTGAGGGGTGTGGGATATATCAGAGTGTTACAGTGAGGGGTGTGGGGTATATCAGAGTGTTACAGTGAGGGGTGTGGGATATATCAGAGTGTTACAGTGAGGGGTGTGGGGTATATCAGAGTGTTACAGTGAGGGGTGTGTGAGATATCAGAGTGTTACAGTGAGGGGTGTGGGGTATATCAGAGTGTTACAGTGAGGGTGTGGGGTATATCAGAGTGTTACAGTGAGGGGTGTGGGGTATATCAGAGTGTTACATTGAGGGGTGTGGGGTATATCAGAGTGTTACAGTGTGGGGTGTGGGATATATCAGAGTGTTACAGTGAGGGGTGTGGGGTATATCAGAGTGTTACAGTGAGGGGTGTGGGTATATCAGAGTGTTACAGTGAGGGGTGTGGGGTATATCAGAGTGTTACAATGAGGGGTGTGGGATATATCAGAGTGTTACAGTGAGGGGTGTGGGGTATATCAGAGTGTTACAGTAGGGGTGTGGGATATATCAGAGTGTTACAGTGAGGGGTGTGGGATATATCAGAGTGTTACAGTGAGGGGTGTGGGGTATATCAGAGTGTTACAGTGAGGTGTGGGGTATATCAGAGTGTTACAGTGAGGGGTGTGGGATATATCAGAGTGTTACAGTGAGGGGTGTGGGTATATCAGAGTGTTACAGTGAGGGGTGTGGGTATATCAGAGTGTTACAGTGAGGGGTGTGGGTATATCAGAGTGTTACAGTGAGGGTGTGGGTATATCCGAGTGTTACAGTGAGGGGTGTGGGGTATATCAGAGTGTTACAGTGAGGGGTGTGGGATATATCAGAGTGTTACAGTGAGGGGCGTGGGATATATCAGAGTGTTACAGTGAGGTGTGGGGTATATCAGAGTGTTACAGTGAGGGTTGTGGGATATATCAGAATGCTACAGTGAGGGGTGAGGGGTACATCCGAGTGTTCCAGTGAGGGTTGTGGGATATATCAGAGTGTTACAGTGATGGGTGTGGGATATATCAGAGTTTGACAGTGAGGGGTGTGGGGCATATCCGAGTGTTACAGTGAGGGGTGTGGTGTATATCAGAGTGTTACAGTGAGGGGTGTGGTATATCAGAGTGTTACAGTGAGGGGGTGTGGGGTATATCAGAGTGTTACAGTGAGGGGTGTGGTATATCAGTGTGTTACAGTGAGGGGTGTGGGATATATCAGAGTGTTACAGTGAGAGGTGGGGTATATCAGAGTGTTACAGTGAGGGTGTGGGGTATATCAGAGTGTTACAGTGAGGGGTGTGGGTATATCTGAGTGTTACAGTGAGGGGTGTGGTATATCAGAGTGTTACAGTGAGGGGTGTGGGGTATATCAGAGTGTTACAGTGAGGGGTGTGGGGTATATCAGAGTGTTACAGTGTGGGTGTGGGTATATTTGAGTGTTGCAGTGAGGGGTGTGGGTATATCAGAGTGTTACAGTGAGGGGTGTGGGATATATCAGAGTGTTACAGTGAGGGGTGTGGGATATATCAGAGTGTTACAGTGAGGGGTGTGGGTATATCAGAGTGTTACAGTGAGGGGTGTGGGTATATCAGAGTGTTACAGTGAGGGGTGTGGGATATATCAGAGTGTTACAGTGAGGGGTGTGGGTATATCAGAGTGTTACAGTGAGGGGTGTGGGATATATCAGAGTGTTACAGTGAGAGGTGTGGGATATATCAGAGTGTTACAGTGAGGGGTGTGGGGTATATCAGAGTGTTACAGTGTGGGTGGTGGGTATATTGGAGTGTTGCAGTGAGGGGTGTGGGTATATCAGACTGTTACAGTGAGGGGTGTGGGATATATCAGAGTGTTACAGTGAGGGGTGTGGGTATATCAGAGTGTTACAGTGAGGGGTGTGGGGTATATCAGAGTGTTACAGTGAGGGGTGTGGGTATATCAGAGTGTTACAGTGAGGGGTGTGGGATATATCAGAGTGTTACAGTGAGGGGTGTGGGGTATATCAGAGTGTTACAGTGAGGGGTGTGGGGTATATCAGAGTGTTACAGTGAGGGGTGTGGGTATATCAGAGTGTTACAGTGAGGGGTGTGGGGTATATCAGAGTGTTACAGTGAGGGGTGTGGGTATATCAGAGTGTTACAGTGAGGGGTGTGGGGTATATCAGAGTGTTACAGTGAGGGGTGTGGGTATATCAGAGTGTTACAGTGAGGGGTGTGGGATATATCAGAGTGTTACAGTGAGGGGTGTGGGTATATCAGAGTGTTACAGTGAGGGGTGTGGGTATATCAGAGTGTTACAGTGAGGGTGTGGGGTATATCAGAGTGTTACAGTGAGGGTGTGGGGTATATCAGAGTGTTACAGTGAGGGGTGTGGGATATATCAGAGTGTTACAGTGAGGGGTGTGGGGTATATCAGAGTGTTACAGTGAGGGGTGTGGGTATATCAGAGTGTTACAGTGAGGGGTGTGGGGTATATCAGAGTGTTACAGTGAGGGGTGTGGGGTATATCAGAGTGTTACAGTGAGGGGTGTGGGGTATATCAGGGTGTTACAGTGAGGGGTGTGGGATATATCAGAGTGTTACAGTGAGGGGTGTGGGTATATCAGAGTGTTACAGTGAGGGGTGTGGGATATATCAGAGTGTTACAGTGAGGGGTGTGGGTATATCAGAGTGTTACAGTGAGGGGTGTGGGTATATCAGAGTGTTACAGTGAGGGGTGTGGGATATATCAGAGTGTTACAGTGAGGGGTGTGGGTATATCAGAGTGTTACAGTGAGGGGTGTGGGTATATCAGAGTGTTACAGTGAGGGGTGTGGGGTATATCAGAGTGTTACAGTGAGGGGTGTGGGTATATCAGAGTGTTACAGTGAGGGGTGTGGGGTATATCAGAGTGTTACAGTGAGGGGTGTGGGATATATCAGAGTGTTACAGTGAGGGGTGTGGGATATATCAGAGTGTTACAGTGAGGGGTGTGGGTATATCAGAGGGTTACAGTGAGGGGTGTGGGGTATATCAGAGTGTTACAGTGAGGGGTGTGGGATATATCAGAGTGTTACAGTGAGGGGTGTGGGGTATATCAGAGTGTTACAGTGAGGGGTGTGGGATATATCAGAGTGTTACAGTGAGGGGTGTGGGGTATATCAGAGTGTTACAGTGAGGGGTGTGGGGTATATCAGAGTGTTACAGTGAGGGGTGTGGGTATATCAGAGTGTTACAGTGAGGGGTGTGGGATATATCAGAGTGTTACAGTGAGGGGTGTGGGGTATATCAGAGTGTTACAGTGAGGGGTGTGGGATATATCAGAGTGTTACAGTGAGGGGTGTGGGATATATCAGAGTGTTACAGTGAGGGTGTGGGATATATCAGAGTGTTACAGTGAGGGGTGTGGGGTATATCAGAGTGTTACAGTGAGGGGTGTGGGGTATATCAGAGTGTTACAGTGAGGGGAGTGGAATATATCAGAGTGTTACAGTGAGGGGTGTGAGGTATATCAGAGTGTTACAGTGAGGGGTGTGGGATATATCAGAGTGTTACAGTGAGGGGTGTGGGGTATATCAGAGTGTTACAGTGAGGGGTGTGGGATATATCAGAGTGTTACAGTGAGGGGTGTGGGGTATATCAGAGTGTTACAGTGAGGGGTGTGGGGTATATCAGAGTGTTACAGTGAGGGTGTGGGGTATATCAGAGTGTTACAGTGAGGGGTGTGGGTATATCAGAGTGTTACAGTGAGGGGTGTGGGTATATCAGAGTGTTACAGTGAGGGGTGTGGGGTATATCAGAGTGTTACAGTGAGGGGTGTGGGGTATATCAGAGTGTTACAGTGAGGGGTGTGGGATATATCAGAGTGTTACAGTGAGGGGTGTGGGGTATATCAGAGTGTTACAGTGAGGGGTGTGGGGTATATCAGAGTGTTACAGTGAGGGGTGTGGGATATATCAGAGTGTTACAGTGAGGGGTGTGGGGTATATCAGAGTGTTACAGTGAGGGTGTGGGATATATCAGAGTGTTACAGTGAGGGGTGTGGGATATATCAGAGTGTTACAGTGAGGGGTGTGGGATATATCAGAGTGTTACTCTGAGGGGTGTGGGATATATCAGAGTGTTACAGTGAGGGGTGGGTATATCAGAGTGTTACAGTGAGGGGTGTGGGATATATCAGAGTGTTACAGTGAGGGTGTGGGATATATCAGAGTGTTACAGTGAGGGGTGTGGGGTATATCAGAGTGTTACAGTGAGGGGTGTGAGGTATATCAGAGTGTTACAGTGAGGGGTGTGGGATATATCAGAGTGTTACAGTGAGGGGTGTGGGGTATATCAGAGTGTTACTGTGAGGGGTGTGGGTTATATCAGAGTGTTACTTTGGGGTGTGGGGTATATCAGAGTGTTACAGTGAGGGGTGTGGGGTATATCAGAGTGTTACAGTGAGGGGTGTGGGATATATCAGAGTGTTACAGTGAGGGGTGTGGGGTATATCAGAGTGTTACAGTGAGGGGTGTGGGTATATCAGAGTGTTACAGTGAGGGGTGTGGGTATATCAGAGTGTTACAGTGAGGGGTGTGGGATATATCAGAGTGTTACAGTGAGGGGTGTGGGGTATATCAGAGTGTTACAGTGAGGGGTGTGGGATATATCAGAGTGTTACAGTGAGGGGTGTGGGGTATATCAGAGTGTTACAGTGAGGGGTGTGGGATATATCAGAGTGTTACAGTGAGGGGTGTGGAATTTATCAGAGTATTACGCTGAGGGGTGTGGGATATATGGGTGTTACAGTGAGGGATGTGGGGTATATAACAGTGTTACAGTGAGGGTGTGGGATAGACCAGAGTGTTACCGTCAGGGGTGTGGGATATATCAGAGTGTTACAGTGAGGGGTGTGGGGTATATCAGAGTGTTACAGTGAGGGGTGCCCGGTATATCAGAGTGTTACAGTGAGGGGTGTGGGTATATCAGAGGGTTACATTGAGGGGTGTGGGAAATATCAGAGTGTTACAATGAGGGGTGTGGGATATATCAGAGTATTACAGTGAGGGGTGTGGGGTATATCAGAGTGTTACAGTGAGGGGTGTGGGATATATCAGAGTGTTACAGTGAGGGGTGTGGGATATATCAGAGTGTTACAGTGAGGGGTGTGTCGTATATCAGAGTGTTACAGTGAGGGGTGTGGGATATATCAGAGTGTTACAGTGAGGGGTGTGGGATATATCAGAGTGTTACAGTGAGGGGTGTGGGATATATCAGAGTGTTACAGTGAGGGTGTGGGATATATCAGAGTGTTACAGTGAGGGTGTGGAATATATCAGAGTGTTACAGTGAGCGGTGTGGTGTATATCAGATTGTTACAGTGAGGGGTGCAGGGTATATCAGAGTGTTACAGTGAGGAGTGTGGGGTATATCAGAGTGTTACAGTGAGGGGTGTGGGTATATCAGAGTGTTACAGTGAGGGGTGGGGGCTATATCAGAGTGTTACAGTGAGGTGTTTGGGTATATCAGAGTGTTACAGTGAGGTTTATGGGATATATCAGAGTGTTACCGTGACAGGTGTGGGATATATCAGAGTGTTACAGTGAGGGGTGTGGGGTATATCAGAGTGTTACAGTGAGGGGTGTGCGGTATATCAGAGTGTTACAGTGAGGGGTGTGGGATATATCAGAGTGTTACAGTGAGGCATGTAGGATATATCAGAGTGTTACAGTGAGGGGTGTTGGATATATCAGAGTGTTACAGTGAGGGGTGTGGGATATATCAGAGTGTTACAGTGAGGGGTGTGGGGTATATCAGAGGGTTACAGTGAGGGGTGTGGGGTATATCAGAGTGTTACAGTGAGGGGTGTGGGGTATCTCAGAGTGTTACAGTGAGGGGTGTGGGATATATCAGAGTGTTACAGTGAGGGTGTGGGGTATCTCAGAGTGTTACAGTGAGGGGTGTGGGATATATCAGAGTGTTACAGTGAGGGGTGTGGGGTATATCAGAGTGTTACAGTGAGGGGTGTGGGGTATATCAGAGTGTTACAGTGAGGGGTGTGGGGTATATCAGAGTGTTACAGTGAGGGTGTGGGGTATATCAGAGGGTTACAGTGAGGGGTGTGGGGTATATCAGAGTGTTACAGTGAGGGGTGTGGGGTATATCAGAGTGTTACAGTGAGGGGTGTGGGATATATCAGAGTGTTACAGTGAGGGGTGTGGGGTATATCAGAGTGTTACAGTGAGGGGTGTGGGTATATCAGAGTGTTACAGTGAGGGGTGTGGGTATATCAGAGTGTTACAGTGAGGGGTGTGGGATATATCAGAGTGTTACAGTGAGGGGTGTGGGATATATCAGAGTGTTACAGTGAGGGGTGTGGGATATATCAGAGTGTTACAGTGAGGGGTGTGGGATATATCAGAGTGTTACAGTGAGGGGTGTGGGATATATCAGAGTGTTACAGTGAGGGTGTGGGGTATATCAGAGTGTTACAGTGAGGGTGTGGGGTATATCAGAGTGTTACAGTGAGGGGTGTGGGATATATCAGAGTGTTACAGTGAGGGGTGTGGGATATATCAGAGTGTTACAGTGAGGGGGGTGGGGTATATCAGAGTGTTACAGTGAGGGGTGTGGGATATATCAGAGTGTTACAGTGAGGGGTGTGGGATATATCAGAGTGTTACAGTGAGGGTGTGGGTATATCAGAGTGTTACAGTGAGGGGTGTGGGTATATCAGAGTGTTACAGTGAGGGGTGTGGGATATATCAGAGTGTTACAGTGAGGGGTGTGGGTATATCAGAGTGTTACAGTGAGGGGTGTGGGGTATATCAGAGTGTTACAGTGAGGGGTGTGGGGTATATCAGAGTGTTACAGTGAGGGGTGTGGGGTATATCAGAGTGTTACAGTGAGGGGTGTGGGGTATATCAGAGTGTTACAGTGAGGGGTGTGGGTATATCAGAGTGTTACAGTGAGGGGTGTGGGTATATCAGAGTGTTACAGTGAGGGGTGTGGGATATATCAGAGTGTTACAGTGAGGGGTGTGGGATATATCAGAGTGTTACAGTGAGGGGTGTGGGATATATCAGAGTGTTACAGTGAGGGGTGTGGGGTATATCAGAGTGTTACAGTGAGGGTGTGGGGTATATCAGAGTGTTACAGTGAGGGGTGTGGGATATATCAGAGTGTTACAGTGAGGGGTGTTGGGTATATCAGAGTGTTACAGTGAGGGGTGTGGGGTATATCAGAGTGTTACAGTGAGTGGTGTGGGATATATCAGAGTGTTACAGTGAGGGATGTGGGGTATATCAGAGTGTTACAGTGAGGGGTGTGGGATATATCAGAGTGTTACAGTGAGGGGTGTGGGGTATATCAGAGTGTTACAGTGAGGGGTGTGGGTATATCAGAGTGTTACAGTGAGGGGTGTGGGGTATATCAGAGTGTTACAGTGAGGGTGTGGGATATATCAGAGTGTTACAGTGAGGGGTGTGGGGTATATCAGAGTGTTACAGTGAGGGGTGTGGGATATATCAGAGTGTTACAGTGAGGGTGTGGGATATATCAGAGTGTTACAGTGAGGGGTGTGGCGTATATCAGAGTGTTACAGTGAGGGGTGTGGGGTATATCAGAGTTTTACAGTGAGGGGCGTGGGATATATCAGATTGTTATAGTGAGGGTGTGGGATATATCAGAGTGTTACAGTGAGGGGTGTGGGGTATATCAGGGTGTTACAGTGAGGCGTGTGGGGTATATCAGAGTGTTACAGTGAGGGTTGTTGGGTATATCAGAGTGTTACAGTGAGTGGTTTGGTATATATCAGAGTGTTACAGTGAGGGTTGTGGGGTATATCAGAGTGTTACAGTGAGGGGTGTGGGGTATATCAGAGTGTTACAGTGAGTGGTTTGGGATATTTCAGAGTGTTACAGTGAGGGTGTGGGATATATCAGAGTGTTACAGTGAGGGTGTGGGTATATCAGAGTGTTACAGTGAGGGGTGTGGGTATATCAGAGTGTTACAGTGAGGGGTGTGGGGTATATCAGAGTGTTACAGTGAGGGGTGTGGGTATATCAGAGTGTTACAGTGAGGGGTGTGGGATATATCAGAGTGTTACAGTGAGGGGTGTGGGATATATCAGAGTGTTACAGTGAGGGGTGGGGTATATCAGAGTGTTACAGTGAGGGGTGGGGTATATCAGAGTGTTACAGTGAGGGGTGTGGGGTATATCAGAGTGTTACAGTGAGGGGTGTGGGATATATCAGAGTGTTACAGTGAGGGGTGTGGGGTATATCAGAGTGTTACAGTGAGGGGTGTGGGGTATATCAGAGTGTTACAGTGAGGGTGTGGGTTATATCAGAGTGTTACAGTGAGGGGTGTGGGATATATCAGAGTGTTACAGTGAGGGTGTGGGTATATCAGAGTGTTACAGTGAGGGGTGTGGGATATATGAGTGTTACAGTGAGGGGTGTGGGGTATATAACAGTGTTACAGTGAGGGGTGTGGGTATATCAGAGTGTTACTGTGAGGGGTGTGGGATATATCAGAGTGTTACAGTTAGGGTGTGGGATATATCAGAGTGTTACAGTGAGGGTGTGGGCTATATCAGAGTGTTACAGTGAGGGGTGTGTGATATATCAGAGTGTTACAGTGATGGGTGTGGGATATATCAGTGTGTTACAGTGATGGGTGTGGGATATATCAGAGTGTTACAGTGAGGGGTGTGGGATATATCAGAGTGTTACAGTGAGGGTGTGGGATATATCAGAGTGTTACAGTGAGGGGTGTGGGATATATCAGAGTGTTACAGTGAGGGGTGTGGGGTATATCAGAGTGTTACAGTGAGGGGTGTGGGGTATATCAGAGTGTTACAGTGAGGTGTGTGTGTATATCAGAGTGTTACAGTGAGGTGTGTGGGTATATCAGAGTGTTACAGTGAGGGGTGTGGGGTATATCAGAGTGTTACAGTGAGGGGTGTGGGATATATCAGAGTGTTACAGTGAGGGTGTGGGGTATATCAGAGTGTTACAGTGAGGGGTGTGGGGTATATCAGAGTGTTACAGTGAGGGGTGTGGGGTATATCAGAGTGTTACAGTGAGGGGTGTGGGGTATATCAGAGTGTTACAGTGAGGGGTGTGGGATATATCAGAGTGTTACAGTGAGGGGTGTGGGATATATCAGAGTGTTACAGTGAGGGGTGTGGGATATATCAGAGTGTTACAGTGAGGGTGTGGGATATATCAGAGTGTTACAGTGAGGATATGGTGTATATCAGTGTTACAGTGAGGTTTATGGGATATATAAGATTGTTACAGTGACAGGTGTGGGATATATCAGAGTGTTACAGTGAGGGGTGTGGTATATATCAGAGTGTTACAGTTAGGGCTGTGGGTATATCAGAGTGTTACAGTGAGGGGTGTGGGGTATATCAGAGTGTTACAGTGAGGGTGTGGGATATATCAGAGTGTTACAGTGAGGGTGTGGGTATATCAGAGTGTTACAGTGAGGGGTGTGGGGTATATCAGAGTGTTACAGTGAGGGGTGTGGGATATATCAGAGTGTTACAGTGAGGGGTGTGGGATATATCAGAGTGTTACAGTGAGGGGTATGGGGTATATCAGAGTGTTACAGTGAGGGTGGGGATATATCAGAGTGTTACAGTGAGGTGTGGGTATATCAGAGTGTTACAGTGAGGGGTGTGGGATATATCAGAGTGTTACAGTGAGGGGTGTGGGTATATCAGAGTGTTACAGTGAGGGGTGTGGGTATATCAGAGTGTTACAGTGAGGGTTGGGATATATCAGAGTGTTACAGTGAGGGGTGTGGGATATATCAGAGTGTTACAGTGAGGGGTGTGGGATATATGAGTGTTACAGTGAGGGGTGTGGGGTATATCAGAGTGTTACAGTGAGGGTGTGGGATATATCAGAGTATCACAGTGAGGGGTGTGGGATATATCAGGGTGTTACTGTGAGGGGTGTGGGATATATCAGAGTGTTACAGTGAGGGGTGTGGGGTATATCAGAGTGTTACAGTGAGGGGTGTGGGATATATCAGAGTGTTACAGTGAGGGGTGTGGGATATATCCAAGTGTTACAGTGAGGGGTGTGGGATATATCAGTATGTTACAGTGAGTGGTGTGGGGATATCAGAATTTCACAGTGAGGGGCGTGGGATATATCACTGTGTTACAGTGAGGGGTGTGGGTATATCAGAGTGTTACAGTGAGGGTGTGGGGTATATCAGAGTGTTACAGTGAGGGTGTGGGTTATATCAGAGTGTTACAGTGAGGGTGTGGGTATATCAGAGTGTTACAGTGAGGGTGTGGGGTATATCAGAGTGTTACAGTGAGGGGTGTGGGATATATCAGAGTGTTACAGTGAGGGGTGTGGGTATATCAGAGTGTTACAGTGAGGGTGTGGGATATATCAGAGTGTTACAGTGAGGGTGTGGGATATATCAGAGTGTTACAGTGAGGGTGTGGGGATATATCAGAGTGTTACAGTGAGGGTGTGGGGGATATATCAGAGTGTTACAGTGAGGGGTGTGGGATATATCAGAGAGTTACAGTGAGGGGAGTGGGATATATCAGAGTGTTACAGTGAGGGGTGTGGGATATATCAGAGTGTTACAGTGAGGGTGTGGGATATATCAGAGTGTTACAGTGAGGGGTGTGGGTATATCAGAGTGTTACAGTGAGGGGTGTGGGTATATCAGAGTGTTACAGTGAGGGGTGTGGGGTATATCAGAGTGTTACAGTGAGTGTTGTGGGTGTATATCAGAGTGTTACAGTGAGGGGTGTGGGATATATCAGAGTGTTACAGTGAGGGGTGTGGGGTATATCAGAGTGTTACAGTGAGGGGTGTGGGATATATCAGAGTGTTACAGTGAGGGTGTGGGATATATCAGAGTGTTATACTGAGGGGTGTGGGATATATCAGAGTGTTACAGTGAGTGGTGTGGGGTGTATATCAGAGTGTTACAGTGAGGGGTGTGGGGTATATCAGAGTGTTACAGTGAGGGGTGTGGTTTATATCAGAGTGTTACAGTGAGGGGTGTGGGGTATATCAGAGTGTTACAGAGAAGGCGTGGCGTATATCAGAGTGTTACAGTGAGGTGTGTGGGGTATATCAGAGTGTTACAGTGAGGGGTGTGTGGTATATCAGAGTGTTACAGTGAGGGGTGTGGGTATATCAGAGTGTTAGTGAGGGGTGTGGGGTATATCAGAGTGTTACAGTGAGGTGTATGGGATATGTCAGTGTGTTACAATGAGGGGTGTTGGGTATATCAGAGTGTTACAGTGAGGGGTGTGAGGTATATCAGAGTTTTACAGTGAGGGGTGTGGGATATATCAGAGTGTTACAGTGAGGGGTGTGGGGTATATCAGAGTGCTACAGTGAGGAGTTTGGGATATATCAGTGTTACAGTGAGGGTTGTGGGTATATCAGAGTGTTACAGTGAGGGGTGTGGGATATATCAGAGTGTTACAGTGAGGAGTGTGTGATATATCAAAGTGTTACAGTTAGTGGTGTGGGGATATATCAGAGGGTTACAGTGAGGGGTGTGGGTATATCAGAGTGTTACAGTGAGGGGTGTGGGATATATCAGAGTGTTACAGTGAGGGTGTGGGATATATCAGAGTGTTACAGTGAAGGGTGGTGGAGTATACCAGAGTGTTACAGTGAGGGGTGTGGTGTATATCAGAGTGTTACAGTGAGGGGTGTGGGAATATATCAGAGTGTTAAAGTGAGGAGTGTGGGATATATCAGAGTGTTACATTGAGGGGTGTCGGGTATTTCAGAGTGTTACACTGAGAGGTGTGGGATATATCGGAGTCTTACAATGAGGGGTGTGGGGTATATCAGAGTGTGACACTGAGAGGTTTGGACTATATCAGAGTGTTACAGTGAGGGTTGTGGGATATATAAGAGTGTTACGCTGAGGGTGTGGGGTATATCAGAGTGTTACAGTGAGGGGTGTGGGGTATATCAGAGTGTTACAGTGACCGGTTTGGGATATATATCAGAGTGTTACAGTGAGGGGTGTGGGATATATCAGAGTGTTACAGTGAGGGGTGTGGGATATATCAGATGTTACAGTGAGGGTGTGGGGTATATCAGAGAGTTACAGTGAGGGGTGTGGGGTATTTCAGAGTGTTACAGTGAGGGGTGTGGCGAATATCAGAGTTTTACAGTGAGGGGTGTTGGGTATATCAGAGAGTGTCACATTGAGGGTTGTGCGGTATATCAGAGTGTTACAGTGAGGGGCGTGGGCTATATCAGTGCGTTACAGTGAAGGGTGTGGGGTATATCAGAGTGTTACAGTGAAGTGGTGGTAATCAGAGTGTTACAGTGAGGGGTGTGGGATATATCAGAGTGTTACAGTGAGGGTTGTGGGGTATATCAGAGTGTTACAGTGAGGGGTGTGGGGTATATCAGAGTGTTACAGTGAGGGGTGTGGGATATATCAAGTGTTACAGTGAGGGGTGTGGGATATATCAGAGTGTTACAGTGAGGGGTGTGGGGTATATCAGAGTGTTACAGTGAGGGGGTTGGGGTATATCAGAGTGTTACAGTTAGGGGGGTGGGCTATATCAGAGTGTTACAGTGAGGGGTGTGTGGGGTATATCAGAGTGTTACAGTGAGGGTTGTTGGATATCAGTGTGTTACAGTGAGGGGTGTGGGGTATATCAGAGTGTTACAGTGAGGTGTGTGGGGTTATATCAGAGTGTTACAGTGAGGGGTGTGGGATATATATCAGTGTTAAATGATGGGTTTGGGATATATCCAGTGTGTTACAGTGAG